>NC_044034.1:353532823-353809955 GCF_901765095.1 Microcaecilia unicolor
CCTTTCTCTTTTCATAGTCTCTCTCTCTCCATCTTCTCTCTCTCTTCTTCATAGTCTATTCTGCTGTCTCTCTCTCTCCACTCCTTTCTCCTCTTTCATAGTCTCTCTCTCCAACTCCTTTTCTCTCTCTTTCATAGTCTTATTCTGCTGTCTCTCTCCACTCCTTTCTCTTTTTCATAGTCTCTCTCTCTCTTCCACTCCTTCTTCTCTCTATCTCTTCTTCTAGTCTTATTCTGCTGTCTCTCTCTCTCCACTCCTTTCTCCCTCTTTCATAGTCTCTCTCCACTCCTTTCTCTCTCTCTTCATAGTCTTATTCTGCTGTCTCTCTCTCCACTCCTTTCTCTTTTTCATAGTCTCTCTCTATCCATCCTTTCTCTCTCTCTTCTTTCATAGTCTTATTCTGCTGTCTCTCTCTCTCTCCACTCCTTTCTCTCTCTTTCATAGTCTCTCTCTCCACTCCTTTCTCTCTCTCTTTCATAGTCTTATTCTGCTGTCTCTCTCTCCACTCCTTTCTCTTTTTCATAGTCTCTCTCTCTCTCCACTCCTTTCTCTCTCTCTCTTCTTTCATAGTCTTATTCTGCTGTCTCTCTCTCTCTCCACTCCTTTCTCCCTCTTTCATAGTCTCTCTCTCCACTCCTTTCTCTCTCTCTTTCATAGTCTTATTCTGCTGTCTCTCTCTCCACTCCTTTCTCTTTTTCATAGTCTCTCTCTCTCTCCACTCCTTTCTCTCTCTCTCTTCTTTCATAGTCTTATTCTGCTGTCTCTCTCTCCACTCCTTTCTCTCTTCCGCAGTCTCATTCTACTGTTGCTGTCTCCGTCTCTCTCTTTAGTTTTCTTAATCTACCTGTCCGCCTCGGGTCAGTCTCACCTTCAGCAGCGTATCCGCCAGGTAAACGACACACCAGCTCCCCAGCACTACCACCACCAACGGGATCGGGATCATGGCGAAGAAACGAAGGGCGCCCAGTACCAAAGAGCCGTTCCCGCCACAAGACAGAAATGAAACATGGGTGGAACTCAGAACAGACGGAACAAAACAAGCAGGGTACTCTCCGGCTGCACTCCGCGCTACCGCGTCGGACACTTCCGGGGTGAGGACTGATTGACGTCATTGTGTCTCCTGTTTTCTTGTGATTGGCGCCGAGGAAGGATTGGCGGCGTGACGTCAAACAGTTGAAGCCGGCTCAGCCCCGCCTGACTCCCCCCCCCCACTCAGCCGTCAACCCTGTTTACCCAAAACAAATCAAACCTGTGATGTGAGCTGCTCTGCAGCATCTCCATTGTCGTTGTTTATTGTTGGTAGCATTTTTTTTAAATCATTTATTTATAATTTTTCATTTTACAAGGGTCACTTGCAAACAGTAATACAGAGATGATTGCACATTAATACAATATAAGAAGAAAATAATCCCAACTAGATATATAGATTATATACAATCTTTCTCTTTCTTAGACCACAAAGTGAAGAAAAATAGGGAGAGTGAAATAAGACAAGGAGATCAATTAAACAGTAAACAGAAAAAAGAAAGTATTAACCTGATTATCCTCAGATATTACTCATCTAATACATTATTCCACATTGATCATCTGTTGGCTTCCTCAAGACCAAATACTGCATATAGTCAATTCATTTCATTGAGAACATACGTATTGTCCAGGTTTTAGTTAGAAATAATACATCTGATTACATTCTCTCTCTTTTAAAAACCAGAAATTTTTTAACTATACATATATACTCAAGTCTCTAATTCAAAACCCACTGATTAAAGCAATCCCAGTTTTCACAGGCTCCACTCCTCAAAGTAATAATTAAGGAAATATTATTGTTGGTAGCATTTTTATTTGATTCCACTTATATTTTCAAACATGCCGGCTATTGCTGTATACAGATGCACACAGAGGAAGTATCGGTTTCATCGGTTAAAGTAGTAATTAGTTATAAATCGTAATCAGTATGTCATTTTGAGGGGCTGGTTCTAGGGACTCCCTGTATTCGTGCAGAGATTTTTTTTCACCTAGTAAAGGGCCACAAAAACAGACACTCATGTTATGAGAATCAGGTGCTCTTTTTTAAAAATGTAATTAGGTGAAACCTGGGAGCATTTAACAATTTTTTTCCCTGTGACATCAAAAGAAAAAGATGATATGTGGGAACTTGCTCCTTTTGTTTAGTGGAATGCAGCAGTATATTATATAAATTCACTTAATTTTTTATTACTATTATTTCAAAGACAGATATTGAATAATGAGGGAGGAGCTTCCTTCATGCAGAAGTTTTGTCCATAAGTACATAAGTACATAAGTACATAAGTACATAAGTACATAAGTAGTGCCATACTGGGAAAGACCAAAGGTCCATCTAGCCCAGCATCCTGTCACCGACAGTGGCCAATCCAGGTCAAGGGCACCTGGCACGCTCCCCAAACGTAAAAACATTCCAGACAAGTTATACCTAAAAATGCGGAATTTTTCCAAGTCCATTTAATAGCGGTCTATGGACTTGTCCTTTAGGAATCTATCTAACCCCTTTTTAAACTCCGTCAAGCTAACCGCCCGTACCACGTTCTCCGGCAACGAATTCCAGAGTCTAATTACACGTTGGGTGAAGAAAAATTTTCTCCGATTCGTTTTAAATTTACCACACTGTAGCTTCAACTCATGCCCTCTAGTCCTATTATTTTTGGATAGCGTGAACAGTCGCTTCACATCCACCCGATCCATTCCACTCATTATTTTATACACTTCTATCATATCTCCCCTCAGCCGTCTCTTCTCCAAGCTGAAAAGCCCTAGCCTTCTCAGCCTCTCTTCATAGGAAAGTCGTCCCATCCCCATTATCATTTTCGTCGCCCTTCGCTGTACCTTTTCCAATTCTACTATATCTTTTTTGAGATACGGAGACCAGTACTGAACACAATACTCCAGGTGCGGTCGCACCATGGAGCGATACAACGGCATTATAACATCCGCACACCTGGACTCCATACCCTTCCTAATAACACCCAACATTCTATTTGCTTTCCTAGCCGCAGCAGCACACTGAGCAGAAGGTTTCAGCGTATCATCGACGACGACACCCAGATCCCTTTCTTGATCCGTAACTCCTAACGCGGAACCTTGCAAGACGTAGCTATAATTCGGGTTCCGTTTAAATGTGCCAACATTGTCCAGTTTTGTTGTATATGTTTATTTCTTCAAATCTGTGTGGTTGTAAAAGGCATATACTTTTTTTATCTTTGTCTCCCAGCTGTGTGTTTGTATATAGATGCGTGTGATTTTATTACGAAGGCAAACAATACACCACCAACATACATATAAACATGAGGGCAGATAAGAGTCAAATAGCCCATCCACTGAAATCACTATCTCCTCCTTTTCCTAAGAGATCCCACTTGCCTGTCCCACACTTTCTTAAATTCAGACATAGTCCTCATCTCTACCACCTCCACCAGGAGGTGATTCCACGCATCCACCACCCTTTCTGTGAAAAAATATTTCCATATTACTCCTGAGCCTATAACCTCTTAACTTCATCCTATGCCCTCTGATGCCAGAGTTTTCTTTCTTTTAAAAGAGGTTCACCTCCTATACATTAATGCCACAGAGGAATTTAAACATCTCTATTATATCCCCTCTCTCCTGCCTTTCTTCCAGTGTGTACATATTGGGAGCCTTAAGTCTGACCCCATATGTTTTACACCAGAGACCACTGACCAATTTTGTAGCCGCCCTCTGGACCGACTTTTCCTATTTATATCTTTTCATAGGTGTGGTTTCCAGAATTGCACACAGTATTCTAAATGATGCCTCACCAGAGACATATACAAGGGCATTATAACCTCTTTTCTTCTGCTGGCCATCATCTTCTCTGTCACATTTGCTGCTACAGACTAACACGGCTAACCCTCTCAAAAGAAAAATCTCCGAATTTGAGGTGGGAATTAGGATCATGATTGCATGTCTCAAGTTTTTCAGGTCATCTTTAATACATTTAGGACTAGGATATTCTCCAAGTTGGGAGAAGCTCCTTCCAACATGTTTGTGTGGAATGAACGACATCTGGAAGCACCTGGATTCTATGCCTACAAAACAAAGCTGCTCTCTTCTTGAAGTAAGTCTTTAATACCAGCTGTCACGTAATGCCTTAGAGTAGGGTTACCATATTTGCCATGATAAAAAAGAGGACACCCCACCATTGCCCTGTCACCCCACCACACACCTGCACCATGCCCCTGCACCACAATGTCACCTTGACCCCCCCCCCCCAAGAAAGCCAGATTCCCTCCCTCTCTCCCTGTATGTCCCCTCTCCAATCTTTTTTCCAGCCTTTTTTATAGCTCACTCCATCCACATCCCCGCCCCTCCCGTCCCATAACGTATTCTGCCTGGTGGTCTAGTGGCCTCCTTGGGGCAGGAAAGAGCCCCCTCTTTTGTGCCCGGCACTGCCGCAGATCTCTTGCTCCCAAAGCCGCTTCAAAATGGCTGCTGAGAGTTCAAGCGATGACCTCGCAAGACTTCTGCGGAAGTCTCAAGAGGCTGCCGCTTGAACTGTTGGCAGACATTTTGAAGCGGTGCCGGGAGCGAGAGGTCTGCAGCAGCACCGAGCAGGAAAGAAGGGGCTCTTTCCTGCCCCAAAGAGGCCACTAGAGCACCATGGCACGATGGTAAGGTACAGGAGGGGAGGACAGGACACCCTGAGGCCCACTCGCCCACAAGCCAGCCTGCCTACAAACCTGGACAAATGGGCAGGCTGGCAGAAACCACCCAGACATCCCGTGGTGTCTTCAAAAAGAAGGCATGTCTGGGTAAAACCGAATGTAAGGTAACCCTACCTTAATGCTACCCCTAACACCCACCCAGGAATAACCCTGTGGTCACCTGGAGGGTCTGGCCCAGCACTGCCCAGGCCCACCCGCAACTGCACACTTATGCCTACACTGGTAAAGGGGGGTGTCTAGGGGCAGTGGGGCCACAATCCCAGGGGTTCCACAGTTCTTGGAAAAATAACCACCCTCAGACCATGAACACAAATTGCCAGGATTCTTAGTCCAGGACACCAGAGCTAACAAACTAACAGGTTTATTATCAGTAATAGAACAGTGAACAGTAAAAGATTGAAACACAGGAACAGGTAAAATAACAAGGATTTGATATTCAATTTAGCTGGATACTTTTTACTACCTAAATAGTACCTGAGGAAGTGAGGAAAAGTAACTGCTCACAGGAGTTGAACAGGGCCTCAGCGCAGAGGTCTACTCCCTCCACACTCCCAACTGAGACTGAGGAATTCTAGTACATTCTGGGCTAGGTCTTTTGAACAGGGCCTCAGCGCAGAGGTCTACTCTCTCCATACTCAGTTGGAGTTCTAGTACATTCTGGGTTAGGTCTTTGGCTTCAGGGCCAATCAGAGCACAGAGCATTAGCACTAATGAGTTTTGACCAATGGCACTGCAGGTTACTTTTCTCCTCAGAGGTTTACCTTCTCTTTCTTTTGGGGAATTTAGTTTTAAAAAACCAGACCTCTACTGCAGCTGTAGTGCAGATGTCAGACACCACCTGCTGGCTAAACAAGGGAAATACGCTGAAGGAGGAAAGTGTTAAAGGGCAGCAATACAAATCACAAAGCATGGAAGTCCCCTGTTCCGCCACACCAGCAACTTATCTTTCTCAGAGGAAAAGGTAACCATCAGGGTGGAATGAGTTGCAATTTTATCCTGAAAATCTTCTAAGAAAGCAGTTAAATCAAACTGCTAAGGGCAGGTAACGAACTCTGATGCTCCCTTAGATTTATTCGCTGAGAGAGGCCTCAGAACATAGAAATACTTACAAAAGGCAACAGCATCCAGAATAGGGAGCTGTAATACTTCTTGAAGTATTTTTGTTCATTTCTGGGTTACAGTGAGGGCTTTTTTTTTTAATTCCGGTTTACTAGAGTTACATGGGTTAAAAGTAGGTCAGAGTCAAAAAATGTGAGGAAAGCTGCAAGTCCATCTGGCAAGATGGATGAAACAAAACTGGAGCAAAAACGTATGAGCAGTTTGATGAGAGGTAGCTGGCACATGCTCAGAAGGGCCCTTTTTCAAGCCTTTCTGAGCTTTAGGAGAACTGTTCTGTCCAGGGGCATAGCCAGATACCCAATTTTGGGTGGGCCTGGGCCCAAGATGGGTGGGCAGAAGAACTCTGCCTTGTCCCACAAGTAATTTGGTCTCTCCCTCTCTCGCCTGCATGCCATGTGGTCTCTCAAACATCCTCCTCCCCCGAATACCTTTTAAAAAGCAGATTTTCACCAGTAGCGAGCAGCAACTAATACACACTGCTCATGTTGGCCCCACAGCCTTCCCTCTGATGCAACTTCCTGTTTCTGCATAGGCAGGAATACATCAGAGGGAAGGGTGTGGGGCCAGTGAAACCAGCATGTATCAGTCGCTGCAGGCGAAGATCTGCTATTTACAAGGTATGCATGAGGGACGGTTGTTGGGAGTTTTTGGCTGGTGGGGCTTGGGGATCCCTGCCAGCCACATCATAGGTGTGCTGCTTCTGGGTGGGCCTGAGCCCAAAGTGGGTGAGCCTGGGCCCATCCCATTCCGGGCCCACCCTTGGCTACGCCACTGGTTCTGTCAATGGCACCACTGGATGGCATGACCAGTTTGTAGCTGACTCATTCTAATTATCATGGACCTAGGTCTAGAGAAAGGACCATTCACAGAGGTGATCCAATGCGATGGGTTGTAGCGTCTATGTCGTAAAATATGCAGAGAGGGTAATGCCCTGAGGTAGGCATCCCACTCTACATCTGCCTGAAAAGTACCATGATACAACTACAGTTAGCAAGCCCTCTTTTTTAACTTTTCCATCTACAAAGGTTATCAATAGAAATCAAACAAAATAAAACATGGAAAAGAAAATAAGATGATACCTGTTTTATTGGACATAACTTAATACATTTCTTGATTAGCTTTTGAAGGTTGCCCTTCTTCGTCAGATCGGAAATAAGCAAATGTGCTAGCTGACAGTGTATATAAGTGAAAACATTCAAGCATTACTATGACAGTCTGACAGGGTGGGAGGATGGGGGTGGGTAGGAGGTATGCATGGGGACATCAAAGCATATCATTGATATTCTAACAGGATGGTTGTGGATAGGTGAGGGGTGGGGTGATCAATAGAGAAATACAGCTTTATGGTTTATAATGGGCTAGGAACCCCAGATCCTTGTTAAGTCCCCTTTGATGTCCCCATGCATACCTCCGACCCACCCCCATCCTCCCACCCTGTCAGACTGTCATAGTAATGCTTGAATCTTTTCACTTATATACACTGTCAGCTAGCACATTTGCTTATTTCCGATCTGACAAAGAAGGGCAACCTTCGAAAGCTAATCAAGAAATGTATTAAGTTATGTCCAATAAAAAAGGTATCATCTTATTTTCTTTTCCATGTTTTATTTTGTTTGATTTCTATTGATAACCTTAAGAGTGGACTAACACGGCTACCACACTCCTCCATCTACAAAGAAAGAGAGAAAGAAATCACTTTCTGTCAGAAGAGATCATGTAAAGGGCCCTATTCCCATTTTGAGTGTGTGGTCCCTAGATTCCTCTATAGAAGTCTGGCATGCCTTCCCTTTGAAGTTTATATTTTTGTTATTTATTTATATTAGTATTTTTTAACCACTTTGGCAAAGAGATTCACCCAAGGCAACGTACAAGAGATATAGCTTGACATAAAATTTTCAATTGTGTTAGCGGCATAACAGTAGTAAAATGACCAAATATAAGCCCGAATAAAGGGGTCCTTTCACTAAGGTGCACTGAAAAATGGCCTGTGCTGGTGTAGACGCGTGTACTGGACGCACACAGGTCCATTTTTCAGTGCACCTGCATAAAAAGGCCTTTTTTTTGGCTGAAAATGGACATGCGGCAAAATAAAAATTGGCGCGCGTCCATTTTCGGCCTGAGACCTTACTGCTACCCATTCACTTAACTGTAAGGTCTCACGCATTAACTGGGTGATAATTGTCAGCGCGCATACACTGCCAATTACTGCCTGATTAGCGCCACACAGTAGAAAATAAAAAATATTTTCTGCTGTGCGTATTGGACGTGCATAAAAATTGAAATTACTGCCTTGGGCTCGCAGTATCTGGTCGGTAGTTCCAAATTGATGAGCATTGGATGCGCATAGGTGCCTACGCGCCTTAGTAAAAGTGCCTCAAAGTAAATAAGTTAAACTTGGAGACAGGCAAATTAAATCTAAGCAATAGTGTCAGAACTTTGCACATTAAAACAGTACAGTAAAACCGTGATATAACAGAAAAATGATAATGTTGATGAAACATAAATGATACATCATAATGACAGGCCTGCCAAGTCTCCTGCATTCAGCAGGAGACTCCCGCTTTGGCGGGTCATCTCCCACACTCCCGCCAAAGAGGGAAAGTCTCCCGCTGAGACACCATGGCGGTAGCTCCCCCATCCGCCCGGTATTCACTTCCTGGCCACTGCTGCTTCTCCTTTTGAGCAGCAGCGGCCGCAACCAAAAAAAAAATTTAAAAAGGAAGCGCGAGGCCGCAGCAGTCTTCAGGCATGCACTGTCAGCTCTGCTGTTCCTTTCACCTCTCTCTGCCCCTGGAGCAGGAAGTTGACATCGACTTCCTGCTCCGCTCTGAGGACAGAGAGAGAGAGGAGAGAGGACCGGCTGCAGAGCCGATAGCCCATGCCTGAAGGTTGCTGCGGCGCTGTGCTTGCTTTTTTAATTTTTTTGTTAGCTCTCTTTTTTTTTTGCCACGGCCGCTGCTGCTCAATAGGAGAAGCAGCAGTGGCCAGGAAATGAATATCGGGTGGAAGGGGGAGCGGGAGGCAGGAGGTAGAATGGAGAGAGCGGGAAGATGGGGAGAGAAGGAGGGGACATGGAGAAGGGCTGGAGAAAGAAACTGCTGGAGATAAGGATGGGGAGAAAGGGGGGATCCTGACTGAGAGCAGAAAGAGGGAAGACGCTGGAAGGAAGGGTAGGGAGAGAAACAGGAGAGACATTGAAGGATGGGGAGAGAGAGGGCAGACATGATGAATGGAAAAGGGTAGAGAGAGAGACACTGGATGGAAGGATTGGGAGAGGGGGTAGACAGATGGAAGGATAAGGAGAGAAAGAGGGAAGACGGATGGAAGGATGGGGAGAGAAAGAGGGAAAACGGATGGAAGGATGGGGAGAGAAAGGGAGAACGGATGGAAGGATGGGGAGAGAAAGATGCTGGATGGAAGGATAGGGAGAAAAAGAGGGGAGATGGATGAAAGGATGCAGAGAGAAAGGGGAGAGACTGGAAGGATGTGGAGAGAGAGAAGGGACACTGAACAGAAAAGGGTAGAGAGATAGACACTGGATAGAAGGAGGGGGGAGAGACACTAGATGGAAGGACCAGGAGAGAGGATAGATAGGTGGAAGGATGGGGAGAGAAAGAGGGAAGGCACTGGATGGAAGGGTAGGGAGAAAAAGATGAGAGCTGCTGGATGGAAATGGGGAGGACAGAGTAGTGAAAGACTGGAGAATAAGAGGAAGGGGCATGGGGAGAACAAGGGTGAGGAACAAATGAAAAGCCATAGGTAGATGAATTAAAAAGAAGGAAATTAAAGAATGGATAATAAGAATGAATTCAATCTGGACAGAGAGAGAGGCAGAAAAATATTGAAGAAAACAAAGAAAAAGGAGAGAAAATGGCAAATGGACAGGAAATCCTGGCAAGAGAGTTAAGAGAAGACGAAGGAAAGCAGAATGAAGAGACTAGGTGCAACACAATTAGAAAAAGTAAATGGCCAGACAACAAAGGTAAAGAAAATAATTTTATTTTTCATTTAGGATAAAGTAATGTGGTAGCTGTGTTAATAAAGTTTAATAAATGCAAATAAAACACAAAATAGAAAATAAGGTGATACCTTCACTAATTTTAGAACATTTTTGATTAGCTTTCAGAGACCAACACTTCCTTCCTCAGGTCAAGAGAGGATACCATAACAGCATTATACTGACCTGAGTCAGGAGGTTTTGGCCTCTGAAAGCTAATTGAAAAGGGTATTTGGCTAGTAAATAAAATATTTTCTGAAATGGTCTTGGGTATGAGGTGTTCCAGGGGGCGGAGCCATGTAGAGTAGGTGGAGCCAAGGGAAAGTGGGGCGGGGCTAGGGGCATGTACTACTACTACTACTACTACTACTACTACTACTATTTAGCATTTCTATAGCGCTACAAGGCATACGCAGCGCTGCACAAACATAGAAGAAAGACAGTCCCTGCTCAAAGAGCTTACAATCTAATATGTCACTCTCAAAAATTGGGACCCCTTGGCAGCTCTGTAATGAACAGCATGGAAGAGCATTCATATAACACAGACACAATCCTTGTGATAGCAGCACAATACAAATGAAACCCCTTAATAGACAATGCATTAGAACATTGATGTAGCATAGATACAATGCTCACAATATCAGCAAACAATACACATGAAACACCTTAATAGGTTTGCATTAGAACATTTTAAATAACAGAGATATGATACAAAGGCAGTACAATACACATGAAACATCTTAAGCAGTCAAGAGGGAGGGGCAAATGCAGTTTAGACATGTGGAGGGGCATTTTCAATATGACGTCTAAGTCCGACTTCAGACGTTTTGCAAAAAACGTCCAAAATCTGAATAGGAAAGAAGGTCATTATCAAAAAAGAAAAACTTCTACCTTTTGTTTTCGAAAATACAAGGTTTTATGATTTGGATGTTTTGTTTTTTGGTCCATTTTCAAACAAAAAACATCCAAGTGCAAAACGCACAAAACCAAGCCATTGGGATGTAGAAGGAGCCAGCATTTTTAGTAGACTGGCCCCCCTGTCATCCCAGGAAAGCAATAGGGACCCCTAGGGGGCAATGCAGTGGACTTCATAAAATGCACCCAGGTGCACATCTCACCAGTGCTCCCTTATCTTGTCTGCTGAGCCCCACAAAACCCACCCAAAATCTACCACCCCCAACTGTACACCACTACCATAGCCTTACGGGTGAAGGGGGCACCTACATGTGGGTACAGTGGGTTTCTGGTGAGTTTTGGAGGGCTCACAGTTTCCTCCACAAGTGTAACAGGTAGGGGGAGGTTTGGTTTTGGGCCTGTCTGCAGTGCACTGAACCCACCACTAGACTACTCCAGGGACCTGCATGCTATTTTAATGGACCTGAGCATAACATCTGAGGCTGGCAAGTAATGTTTTTAATCACATTTTTGGGGGGTGGGATGGAGTTAGTGACCACTGGGGGAGTAAGGGGAAGTCACCCCCGATTCCCTCCAGTGGTCATCTGGTCATTTAGGGCACCTTTTTGTGCCTTATTCGTTGTAAAAATAGGTCTCGCTCAAAACGTCTTAGTGTTAATCTTGGACGGTTTTGTTCTGTTCCATTATGGCTGAAAAATGTTTAAGTGTTAGGAACAACCAAATCCCACCCTGACACCCCCCTCCCCCCTTGTAATTTGATCACACTTCTGACGGACTTCATAGAAAAGCATCTAAAAATGGGTTTGGAAAATGCCAATTTGGATGTTTTTGTGAGAGAAACGTCCAAATGCAGGTATATGCCACTTTTTGGACGTTTTTCTCTTTTGAAAATGAGCCCCAGAATAACATAGTAGATGATGGCAGATAAAGATCTGCACGGTCCACCAGTCAGGAAAATGCTACAGGAATGATAGTATGTTTATTTTTGAAAGGCAACCCAGAGCTAGCCCAAGCGAACACTATTAGGCCAAATAAATCCTCCCTGGATCTGAAATCTGCACAACGAGCTGCCCTTACTGACAACTTCTCCCTGACATCCAGATCCTGTTTTTTTTTTTTTTTTCAATTCCAGTCTCCTAAGTCTGCTAATGAGATGGACCCAAGTCACAGATTGTAACAAACTCTATATTTAGGAAGACCAGCTCCAAAGCTATGACAGGAATCCCTTTCACACTTAAGCTTTCAAACAGCTCATCTCTCCAGCCTCAGAACAGCTCTCCCCAAGCACTTGATGGGCACGGAGCAGCCCCAGCCACTTTCGCAAGGACTGAAGCCGAGGACAGGTCTCTCCGCAGACTAGCCTCGTCCACTTTCCAAGGACACTGAGGACTTTTTAACTTTCCAAAGAAAAGAAAGAAGAAACCTGGTAAGCAGAGGGGGGGGGGGGGGGGGGGGGGGAATGAGAGCAGGACAAATTCTTCTGTAGGAGTTTAACAGATTGAAAAGGGTGCACTAGAGTAACTTTCCTGAATGATAAAGCAAATTGGGAGTGAACTAGTTTTTGATGAAGGGGGCTCCTCATAATGGAACCTGACAGCTTACCATACAAGGATAGCTGAGGGGGAGGACTTCAGTTTCTGTGAAGAGGGGGCCCTAGGCTATAGCAGTTAATTTATCTTTCTTTTGCTTTAACAGGACATTAATATATTCAGCGTAACTGTGATCTTGTCGTGCTGTGTGTGTGCACCTGTCAAGGATTTAATACATATGGTATTGAAAGGCAGGGTTTCAAATTATCTAGGAAGCAAAAGCTGAAACTTTAGACCAGTAATGCACTGTGCTCATATGCTTGCACGTCGCCTCGTTTCCTCTGAATTCATTTTCCCCCTTTAGTCCTAAACAGAGTTGAGATGTCATTTGTGGGCCTGGAAAGTTTCAACTGTATCCCAACTTTCCTTGAGCATTCCCAGCACCTGTCACAAGGTGCCTGAGACGCCTCAGCATTTTCATGCGCTGTAATAGAACTTTCATATTAAGGATTAAAAAACACAGTCATGCCTGTGCTGGATGCCTCCTCCTGTAGTGTTGGCACAACAGCATCCAAAGTGCACTTTTATTCCTCTGGCACAAGATTTGCTCGATAGGAACAGTGTTAATGACTGCTGTCCTGAGCATTTAAAGCCCACTGAAAAGTCAGCCCAGCGTGGACAGCTGCACATCACTCTGCACCCTCTCCGGGATTATTTTTAGGTCAAAAGGGGGTAATCTGGACTGCTTTCTATCCCTGCCAAATATGGGCCTTCCTGTTGATTCCTTCCTTTAAAGTGACCCTACCAAGCAAGACTTTACCAAATAGCAGAAGAGATTGCATCCAACATAAGAAATCTAGTTAAATACCTCCAGCCTGAAGAGTTTCTTTTCTTTCAGCTTCATGAGTCAGAATACAGGAAAAAGCGATGAAGTTAAGGCAGACCAGCTCTTGGAGGGGGCTTGATCTTCAATATGATATAGGCAGATAGGTGAGGCTCCTGCCCACTTAAATCATAAGTACGTAAGTAGATAAATATTGCCATACTGGGACAGACCAAAGGCCCATCTAGCCCAGTATCCTGTTTCCAAACAGTGGCCAATCCAGGTTACAAGTATCTGGCAAGACCAACCTTTTTTAAACCCTGCTAAGCTAACCGCTTGTATTACATTCTCTGGTAACGAATTTTAAAGTTAGGAGCATAAATCCTTTGAAAAGCAGGCCCAGGATTTTCAGGAGCATAAATCCTTTGTAAAGCAGGCCCAGGATTTTCTTTGTCAGGATGCACACCATCTATATAGTGCAAAATAATTTGGGATGTGTAGATTCTATCACATTGCTAGAGATCAGCAACTTTCAAAGCCATTTATTTGGGGAAATAGTTATTTACCCAAGTAAATTGGCCTGACTCTTCTCACCTTAGTTAAATGTATTCACAGGTTTCCACAGTGTGCCTACTTTAGGCTGGGTTAAAAAGAGATATTCCATGGGTACTGTTATATAAGGGACTGTTTCGGGGTTTTTAGTTTGGGTAGGGGAGGGTGGAATTGGAGTATTGGATATTATCCTTTCCATGGTGGCCTGGGGTCATAAGAGTCCAGACACCTGCCATCTTAGTTATCTGATAAGGTAAAGGTTAAGGTAAGGAAGGGGGGAGGGGATGATTCTGAATACTCAACAACCTTGAAAGGAAAATGGGGTTGTGAGGTGGGAGGGTAGTGGGAAGGTTATCGTAAACAAAAAAGGGATCATGTGTTACCTAGGTTTTGCTGTCACATGTTTCTGCTTTTTATTCTGTCAGGCTTGCTCATTGTTATGTAACTGCTTGATGTGTTTGCCTAGGCTTGTTGTTTATTTGTATGCTCTTGGGTTTTTCTTTGATCCTGAATAAAAACTGTTAAACCTTAAAAAGAGATATTCCAGCAGGTGTGGATAGGTCAAGGGAGCAAACAGCATGTGTACGTTCCATTTGCCAATGCATGCATTCTGATTTACCCCACAGCCATCCACACAAATAGATTTCAGTGTGCTGTCAATTTGCAGCTTAATTGTCTCGTTTCCTTACTCCCTATTTTCCCTCTTGTGCACTTTGATCTGCCCAACAGAATCAGCTTATACTCCCATCTTTTCGAGAGATCCGCTACGATACCACACATCAATCCATTTTTTTAGTTCAAGGTCCCGAACTTTGGAATAAATTATCAGTTCACCTACGTCTTTCATTTTCCCTATCTAAATTCAAAACTGACTTGGAACGGGTAGATGTGAATCATTTGCTTACTCTTTCCAAAAATACTAGGACTAGGGGGCATGCGATGAAGCTATAAAGTAGTAAATTTAATACGAATCAGAGAAAATGTTTCTTCATTCAACATGTAATTAAACTATGGAATTCATTGCCGGAGAATGTGGTAAAGGCGGTTAGCTTAGCAGGGTTTAAAAAAGGTCTAGACAGCTTCCTAAAGGAAAAGTCCATAGACCATTATTAAATTGACTTGGGGAAAATCCACTGCTTATTTCTGGGATAAGCAGCATAAAATGTATTGAACTTTTTCGGGATCTTGCCAGGTATTTGTGACCTGAATTGGCCACTGTTGGAAACAGGATGCTGGGCTTGATGGACCTTTGGTCTGTCCCAGTGTGGCAAGGCTTATGTACTTATGGGGAACACAAAAGGAAGGGAATCTGGTGGTTTCCAGGTCACAACCAGTCAACAACATAAAAAAAAAAAAAGAGTCTAATCTATTCTAATCGTATGCATCATGGAATAGAAAAGTACATAAGTATTGCCACACTGGGACAGACCAAAGGTCCATCAAGCCCAGCATCCTATTTCCAACAGTGGCCAATCCAGGTCACAAATACCTGGATTCCCCGTTCCCAGCTTTTCTTTCAATATTGTATTTCTTCCCCTATCCTCATGGTTTTATTGTCAATTACACCCCCTTCTTTTACTTCTATTTTATTGTAAGCCGCTCAGATATTATTTGATGGGCGGGGTATAAACCCCAAATAAACTTGAAGTCATGCCTGTGGCTTTCCCTTTGAAAATTGGCTGCAACATAAGAAGGTTAAAAGTGCCCATGCATATCTGTTTATTATTAGGATTTATTTACTGCCTTTTTGAAGGAATTCACTCAAGGCGGTATACAGTAAGAATAGATCAAACATGAGCAATAGACAATTACAGCAGTAAAAATATTCAAAAACAATACAAAGTATGGTATGGTATACTATTTACAATGTCAACACAATATGTAATAGAACATTATAGGTGATAGCGAAGGGTAAAGCAAAGATGTAACATATAGAAGGGTAAGAAAGTAGGAAAGAGTTAGAAAGTAAGGTGGTTGATTTAAAGAAAGTTGCACATGAGGTCAAAGAAATGGTTAAATATTATCTCAGCTAGGGTAGAAGTGGATAAACTTGTCCTGCTGCAGTATATGCAGCCTGAGTACTCCTTGTGAGGCTAAGGAGTTAGTTACTTTTTTCCAGTAAAGGCCTGGTTGAAGAGCCAAGCTTTCACCTGCTTCCTGAAGTAGAGATAGTCTTGTGTTAAGCACAGCCTTTCAGGCAGTGCATTCCACAGTGTGAAGGCTGGCTTGTGGGTATCACATCTTGCAATGTCTTTTGGAGAGGGTGTGGTTAGTGAAAGTCCTTGGGAGGACCTTAGTGTCCTTGACGGTGTGTGGAGGATTATCCTATTTTTCAGGTACTCAGGGCCATTTCCTTTCAGGGCCTTGAAGATCAGACATAGAGTTTTAAATTTGGACCTGTGTTGTACTAATAGCCAATGAAGTTTTTGCAAAAATGGTGTGATGTGGTCACGTCGCTTGCAACCTTCTATGAGTCTTGCTGCTGCATTCTGAATCAACTGGAGCTGGTGCAGGCCCTTTGTAGTCAGACCATTGTATAGTGCATTGCAGTAATCCAGTCTTGATGTTATCATGGCATGTACGACTGGGATAAGATTTACCTTCTTGATGTAAGGAGAGAGGCAGCGTAGCTGTCACAAATAGTAGAAGCAGCTCTTGAAGGTTGCTTGGATTTGGGGAATCAGTGTAAGTGTTGAATCTAACTGTATTCCAAGGTTTCTGACTTGTGATTTGAGGATATGTAAAACAATGGGGCATATTCAAAGTTACCCCTCACAATGCTCAGTACTTGAATAATTTCCATATGTCTGCTGCTACAGGGGCTCATATCTACAGCTCGAGGAAAGCTGGGTTAATTTGTGACCACAGCCAGTGAGCTCCAAAATATAGCGGCGTTAAGATTAGGCTCACTCCTTTCCACACACGTGTTTAACAACTATTTCCGATAGCAATATGATGCTTGGGGTGGGGGGGAGGGGGAAGGCAGCCATATGTCTATTTTTACTCATCAGTGTGCCCTTTTGCTGTTGTCTTTTGCTAGTAATGGGAGCAGTATTAATTTGCAAGAAGATACCTTACTGCAGTCATAGGTACCACACGTCAAATGATTGGGGTGCCCATCACAATACAAATTACTCCTCCCCCCTGAACAAATTGAAGGCAGCTTGCTCGATATTGTGGGCGCTGAACACCCACTGGCACCCACAGAGCTGGCTTCTACGGCCTGAATCCCTCTCAGAAGATAAAACAATGAGGCAGACCTTGTAAAAAAAAAAAAAATGATGTCTTTATTAGTAGATTAAAAGCTCCCAGATATTCAACATAAAATGCCCGACATGGCCGTGTTTCGCCAGTGCAAAAATGGCTGTGTCAGGGGCAGTGGGGTCACTGTAAATGAAAAAATAAAACAGTTCAGTATCTAAAAACAACATAATCCTATATAATAATCCTCACCTCCAACGTTCTGTCTTGCTGCCTGGGACCATGGCTCCTTCCGAGTTGGTCTGCTAGGCTCCGTAGATCAGGCTGACCTCACCGTAGCCATTATGATGTCAACTTCAGAACCCGGGAAAAAAAAAACATGCCTCACAGCTGATCCATGTCCAGAGGAGGGTCGCTGGACATGGGTGGCTGGAGGGGGGGGCAGGGGAGAGAGGAGGGTCGCTGGACATGGGTGGCTGCAGGGGAGCAGGGGAGCAGGGGGTTGCTGGACATGAGTGGCTGCAGGGGGGGCAGGAGGTCGCTGGACATGGGTGGCTGCAGGGGAGCTGAAGAAAACTTTGCTAGTGCCCGTTTCATTTGTGTCAGAAACGGGCCTTTTTTTTTTTTTCAGAAAAATATGAATGTCGATCTTTATTTTAAAAATGAGAATAATGTGAAAATGCTGCTTTGTCATCCAGCAATTGCACAATATCTTTATGTTTAAACATTTTTTTATTGGTGACAACGTATAACAAAACATTCCATTCCAGCCTGAACAAAAAGGCCATCATCACAATCCACTGTCAAACTAAGTGATAAGATCTGTCGTCAAACATTTTACCATTTTCATCCCAATCCCTTCTCCTCCCCTCTCCCCCTCCCCGACCTGTTCATAGTTCGATAGTTTTTGCATGTAGGTGATCCAAAGTTGCACAACCATTAGACTCCTATACAGTACTTCAGTCCTTTTATCATACACTGATACAAATCATATAAAACCTACCATCAACCCAGTGTTTCATGTTTCCTTCCCTCCCCCCCCTATTCCCTTTCTTCTTTCCATTCCCCCCCTTCCCTTCCCTCCTTACTGTCTCCCCCACCCTCCCGCCACATCAGGAACAAGACCCACATATAAATCCGGTCATCTACAGACAAGTCACAGATGGTTAAGCAATAAACTTTTACCTCGTGGGCTCAGCCCTTGTATATATTGACCCCATATTTGCAAAAACATTTTTTTCCTTTTTGGGTTACCTCTCGCCTCTCTGGTCTCCCAGGTTGCCATTTCATGTATCTGGTTCCGCCAATGCCAATATGCGGGCGGGTCCATGGACACCCATTTTTGTAGTATAGTCTTTCTGGCCAACAGACATACCTTCCGACACCACAGCCTAGGTCCTTTTGCCTGTGAGCCAAATGCAGACTGTGTATCCAACACATAATGGTCCCATGTCCCTCTTGTTTTTAACTGTACCGTTTTAATCAGGAAGTTCTGAATTTGCCTCCAGAATTTCTGAATCCTCGGGCAGGCCCAAAAGGCATGAAATAGTATGGGAGCTTCATTGTCACATTTAACACATTTTACTTCTCTAGTAGGGTCCATATGTCCCCATTGTTGCCCTGAGATATAAGCACGCATTGTCACTCTGTATCCCTTCTCTCTGAGCCTCTCATCTATAGTGAGTTTCGGAATGCGTCTCAGCGTGGCCTCAACTTCCCAATCCCCCAAACGCCCCCCCGAGTCCTGTTCCCACTTATCTTTGATATATCTAAAATCTTTGGTGGGTTCCCTCTTCGCCAGAGCTCGAGTTATAGTTGACACTGACAGTCCTACCACCTCCAAGGCCTGAAAGAAATTTGTGATCTGTTCGCCAATTTTCAATCGGAGTGCATTTTGGTTAAGACTCAAAATGTAATGTTTAACTTGTACATATGCGAAGTGATCCCCCCAAGCACTTCCTATTTTATTTTGCAAATCCTCAAATTTGATTATATCTCCTTCATTATTGAGCAGGTGTTCCACTCTAGTGATCCCCTGTACCTCTCATCTATGGAAGGCCGGGTTTGTTTGGCCAGGGTCAAAACTCGGGTTCCCTCTAATCGTTAAAAGTTCTGAGGTTTCTGGCGTGCCCCCCATGGTCTTAGTAAATGTCCTCCAGGCCTTACGCATAGGTTGCAGCAGGTGACAATGTTTAAACTGTGTCGGTATTTGTCCCTGATCTAAATGCAACAGTGTAATGACATTGTATGGGGTAAAATATTCCCGTTCCAGCTCCAGTGGTGTAAATGTAGTAGATTGGCCTACCCAATCTCCTATGTGTCTAAGTAGACATGCTTGATTGTAAATGGCTAAGTCTGGCATTCCCAAACCACCACTATTCCATCCTCCCTTCATTACTTTAGCTTGTATCTGAGGTTTCTTGTTTGCCCAGCAAAACCTACCGAGAATTCTGTTTATGTGTGTGAGGTCTTTATGTTTCAGACGCAGGGGCAGTGTCTGCATAAGATACAACCATTTTGGAAATATCACCATACGTATCAAGTTTATCCTGCCATTCAGGGACAGTGGCAGGCCCTCCCAACTGCACAACCGACGTTTTGTTCCCTCTAAAAGGACCTTGATATTTAAGTCGTGGAGTTTCTCTAGTTCCATAGTCAAGTGAATTCCCAAATATTTAAATGATCCCTTTGCCCAGCTTAAAGGAAAATCCTGATCCCAGGAGTTTCTCACTGCCTCAGAAGAGGCTAGTGCTTCTGATTTATTCAGGTTCAGGCTCAGCCCTGCGTAGTCTCCATATTCTTTTAAAGTCTCCATTAACACCGAAAACGATTTTTGGGGATCTGTGATCAATACTAAAAGATCATCGGCGAATGCTGCTACTTTGAATTCTACCTGACCCATGCGCATTCCTTGTATCGTTGGACTAGTTACAATGTCCCGGATCAATGGGTCTAAGGACAGGACAAACAACAATGGCGACAAGGGGCAGCCCTGTCTTGTTCCCCTATGTATGGGGAATTCCTAACTGAACCAAAAAACACAAAAGGAACATTCAGAGGAACCCCAAGCTAAGAAGGCTCTGGGTACCTAGGTAGTAAAACAATGTGCAACTGTGAATAATACATATCTTTAAAAGCATAATTTAAATAAATAAGCTTTAAGAGCACCAGAGAAACTTTTAAATAACAGCACCATGTTAAAACACTGAATGTCTAGGTGCTAAAATCGATTTGCAATGGTGCTACATTCAATTACTTAACCGCACAAGAAACTTTGTTTTCTTTTCTATATAAACCTTTGGGACACCTCAAGGTTAGTTTATCTAGAGTACAGACATACACATTTTTATATGTGGTTTTGAACACCTTTTTATATGTAATATGTAACTTTTAATGTTATATTGTTTTTAAAACTTATACATGTCATAAGTTTTTAAATGCATGAACCAGACTTGTACGGTCTATGCCAGAGCCGGTGGTGGGAGGCAGGGCTGGTGGTTGGGAGGTGAGGATAGTGCTGGGCAGACTTATACGGTCTGTGCCCTGAAGAGCACAGGTACAAATCAAAGTAGGGTATACACAAAAAGTAGCACGTATGAGATTATCTTGTTGGGCAGACTGGATGGACCGTGCAGGTCTTTATCCAACATCATTTACTATGTTACTATGTTACTCTTTGGGGTTTCTTCATGGAATGTTGCTACTAATTGGGATTCCGGAATCTTGTAACTCTTTAGGATTCCAGAATCTTCACAACTTTTAGTACAAGAACAGTGCTGGGTAGACTTCCACAGTCTGTGCCCTGAAAATGGCAGATACAAATCAAGGTAAAGTATACACAAAAAGTAGCACATATGAGTTATCTTGTTGGGCAGACTGGATGGACCGTGCAAGTCTTTTTTCTGCCGTCATCTACTATGTTACTATGTTACTATGTACTTTGTAAATTTTATATATAATTCCTGTTTTTATAAACAGATGGTTGTTTATGACTTAGTGTTTTTCCTTTTTGTATATGTTTCTTTTTATATGTCCTTTTATGCAGTGGCGTTCCTAGCCTGGCTGACACCCGGGGCGGATCGCCGATGCACCCCTCCTCCCCGGGTGCAGCGCGGGCCTCCCAGGCGAAACTACCCCCCCCCCCGGGTGCATTTTTACCTGCTGAGGAGGGGGAGTGCCCTGCTGCTCCCTCTGCCCCGGAACAGGAAGTAACCTGTTCCGCACAGAGGGAACAGCAGGGAGGGAATGAGTGGACTCGCTAACAGGCACGCGGCACCCCCCCAGCGGCGTGCACCTGGGGCGGACTGCCCCCACCACCCCCCTTGGTACGCCACTGCTTTTATGCTCCTGAAGCAGGCGCATAGGCGCCGAGACATGGCTGCTGTGTCAAGTCACTTGATGTTCGTTAATAAAGACTTGGTAGTGTTATACGTCTCCCTGGTTGATTGAAAGGGCCAGATCATCCTACTCTTTTTTGTTTGCGCTACTTTGACGTAGGAATTGAGGCAGTGGTGTGCTGGTAAATTTTTAACAACAGGCTCTCTCCCCGGTCCACCACTGCGCCCCCACCCCCGTCCACCTCTGTGCCCCCCCCCCATCCACCTCTGCGCTCCCCCCCAAAATTGCAGCGCTGGCTATAGCCGGGGGGGGGGGGGGGCAATGCATTACTCTCTCCAGAAAAAAAAATTAAATGATCCCAGGTTCCAATCTAATTCATGTTTAATGTGAAATAAAATGCCATAAATAAGTAAATAAATATAAACTTTTAATGTTGAGCACCTGATTCTCAAAGTTTCCAAACACTATAATGAAAATAAAATGATTTTTTTCTACCTTTGTTGTCTGGTGACTGTTTTTCTGATTATGCTGGCCCAGTATCCGATTCTGCTGCTATCTGTCCTCTTAACTCCGTTTCCAGGACTTCCTTTCCATTTATTTCTTTCCTTTCCTCCTTTCTTCTTCATTTCTGGTCCTCACCTTCTGCCTATTTTCTTCATCCATGTGCAGTTTTCCTCCTCTCTTCCTTTTCCCTCATCTCATCTCCTTCCTCACTCTTCTCTCCCCTCCATCCATGTCCAGCATTTCTTCTCTCTCCCCTCCTCTCCCCTGCCCTGCATGCACCCATGTCCAGCAGTGACCCTCCTCTCCCCTGCCCTGCATGCACCCATACCCAGCGACCTTCCTCTGCCCTGCCCTGCATGCACCCAGATGTCCAGCAGTGACCCTTCTCTCCCCTGCCCTGCATGCACCCATGTCCAGCAGTGACCCTCCTTTCCCCTGTCCTCCAGGCTCCATCCACCCATGTTCAGCAGTGACCCTCCTCTCCCCTGCCCTGCATGCACCCATACCCAGCGACCTTCCTCTGCCCTGCCCTGCCCTGCATGCACCCAGATGTCCACCAGTGACCCTTCTCTCCCCTGCCATGCATGCACCCATGTCCAGCAGTGACCCTCCTTTCCCCTGTCCTCCAGGCTCCATCCACCCATGTTCAGCAGTGACCCTCCTCTCCCCTGCCCTGCATGCACCCATACCCAGTGACCCCCTCCATCTACCCATGCCCAGCAGCGACTCCCTTTTCCCCCCTGCCACCCCCTCCCGGGTTGTTTGGCGAATTCTTCTCCTCCCTCCCTCCTGATCGGGGCAGGCAGTCTTGCCTGTCCGCTTCCAGCGCTGACTGTCCCCCACTGCCTATTCGCGCTTCAAAATGGCCGCCGAGACTTCAGCAGAAGTCTCGCGAGGCCGCCTCTGGAAGTCTCGGCGGCCATTTTTAAAGCGCGAACCGGCAGGGGAGGTCAGACAGCGCTGGAAGCAGGCAGGCAAGACTGCCTGCCCCGAAGAATTCAAAAAACAAGCGGGCGGTGAGGCAGATCCAGAGAGAGGGAGGAGGGAGGGAGGAGAGCCATTTTCAACAACCGACTCGCAAGCCGGAGGAAAATTTAACAGGTGCGAGCCGGCTCCAGCACACCACTGAATTGAGGGTTCCTCCACTTTCTGTGGCTGCTCCTTGCCAGGGCCGCCGAGAGGGGGGGACAGGGTGGACAAAATTCCCGGGGCCTGGGCCTCCAAGGGGGCCCAGCGCTGCAGTCCCACCCACCACCGCCACCGGGCCCCTTCCATCCGAACCCCCGCCAGCAGAAGTGCTGTCTTCTGTTCTGACTCCGGCGTGTGCAGCCCACACAGACGCGCTCCTCTCAGCTGATCTTCGCTGTACTCTGCAGGGCGTCTGTGCGTCCCACCCAAGATAAAGCACAAGCCAACTTAACATAGGAATAAGGAGCATTCCTATCAAAACGTAGCAGGAGATTGGTTCTAAATAATCATACCGCACTGCACTAAAGCCCAGAGGCTTGCCAGATACTATAGGTGGCATGGGAGCAGCCAAGGTATGTGCTGTGGCAGTGGGTTGGGAGTGGCAAGGCAGTGAGGCAGCAAGGGGGTGAAGGGCGGCGGCGGGATGGCAGACCAAAATGTGCCCCTCCCACCACGAGGTCTGGCTATGCCCCTGTTTGACAATGAGCTACAAATTACTGCTGTTATTTTGCATGCTCATTGCTTATAGCATGACGCAGTTGGTTTCCAGCATTATCCAAAAACAGGTTTCGGTTCAATGTGGCTTAAAGTATACAGTTAGGTGAAGTTACCATGGTGTGTTGCAGTCACAGAGCGAAGTTATAGTGGTGTGTTGTAATCACAGGGGTCCTTTTAGTAAGGTGCACTGAAAAATGGCCCGCAGTAGTGTAGACGTATGTTTTGGGCGCGTGCAGAATTATTTTTCAGCACACCTACAAAAAATGCCTTTTCTAAAAATTTTGCCGAAAATGGATGTGCAGCAAAATGAAAATTGTGGTGCTTCCATTTTGGGTTTGAGACCTTACCGCAAGCCATTGGCCTAGTGGTAGGGTCTCACTCGGTAACCGGGCGGTAATGGTCTACGCGCATCAAATGCCACATGATGCGCATAGCTGCTGCGAGTCAGAAAAAAAATGTTTTTTTGGACACGCATAGCAGACGCACGCCAAAGTTGAAATTACCGCAAGGACCACGCTGTAACTGGGTGGTAACTCCAATTTGGTGTGTGTAGGTGCCTACACGTGGCTTACTAAAAGGGCCCCACAGAGTGGAATGTGACATTATTATTATTAATTTAGATTTTGCTCACACCTTTTTCAGTAGTAGCTCAAGGTGAGTTACATTCAGGTACTCTGGATATTTCTCAGTCCCAGGAGTGCTCACAATCTAAGTTTGTACCTGAGGCAATGGAGGGTTAAGTGACTTGCCCAAGATCACAAGGAGCAGCAGTGGGATTTGAACTGGCCATCTCTGGATTGTAAGACTGGTGCTCTAGCCACTAGGCCACTCTTCTCCACTCCATTCCTCCATTGTTACCCTTATGTATTTAGCTATAGAATTTTTTGAAGAGGTAGGTCTTCAGTTCTAGTGGAGGAGTGGCCTAGTGGTTAGAGTGGTGGACTTTGGTCCTGAGGAACTGAGTTCAATTCCCACCTCAGGCTCAGGCAGCTCCTTGTGACTCTGGGCAAGTCACTTAACCCTCCATTGCCCCATGTAAGCCGCATTGAGCCTGCCATGAGTGGGAAAGCATGGGGTACAAATGTAATAATAATTTTCTGAATTGAAGATAGTTAGTAATACTTCTTGTGGCCTTGGGTATTGAGTTCCACCATTTGGAGCCCAGATCAGTGGCGTTCCTAGCCTGGCTGATACCCGGGGCGGATCGCCAATGCAACCCCCCCCCCCCCCCCCGGTGCATATTTACCTGCTGGGGGGGTGCGGCGCACCTGTTAGCTCTGAGTGCACTCATTCCCTCCCTGCTGCTCCCTCTGCCCCGGAACAGGAAGTAACCTGTTCCGCGCAGAGGGAACAACAGGGAGGGAACGAGCGGACTCGGAACCAACAGGTGCGCGGCACTCCCCCAGCGGTGTGCACCCGGGGCGGACCGCCCCCACCTTGGTACGCCACTGGCCCAGATAACTAAATCCAGCTGTGTAGATGGTTTTGTAAGTTATGTTTCTCCAGTAGGGTAGATGAAGCATTAAGTAGCCTCTGGTTTCAGGGCTTGTGTTTCTTGGGGATAGTCCAATCAGATTTAGCAAGTATTCAGGAGCCATTCCAAATAGTATTTTGAAAATGAGGGTGCCAGTTTTGAAAATCAGTCTTCCTTGTTTGGAAGCCAGTGTAGCATTTCAAGCAATGGAGTTGCTCTTTCGTATTTCGACTTTTAAAATATCAGTCTTGCTGCTGTGTTTTGAATGGTTTGCAATGATTGTAATGTGCTTTTTTTTTCTTTACACCCTACATATGCTGCATTACAATAGTCTAGTTCTGACATTATCAACAATTGTACTGTTAGCCGGAATGATTGTCTGGGGAAGCAGTTTCTGATCCTTCTCAGGTTCCATAGTGTTCTGAAGCAACTTAATTACCTAAATCCAACAACACAAAGAAATCCAAACTTGTATTGAACTTTACATTCGTTATGTAACTTCCCTCTTTATGATCCCTTGATGTGTCTGTTTATGTGTATTTCATTGTAAATAACTTCAATGTATATTTGTTTCTTCACCGTAGGTGGCTATCGCCTCACGGCACTATGTAAGCCACATTGAGCCTGCAAATAGGTGGGAAAATGTGGGGTACAAATGTAACAAATAAATAAATACATTTTGCTGTGACTGCTGATACTTGGTTTTCCAGAGATAGATAATTCCCAGTATTTTCAGCTGTGGTTCAATTTGGTATGTTTGTTGGTTGATTGTGAATTGTTAGTGGGTATTGGGATTGTGTGGACTGGAAAGCACTAGGAATTCTTTTTTCTTTAATTTAAGTTTGAAAGTTGTGACCCAGTTTTCCATAAGGTCAAGGCCTTTTTTTTAACCTTATCCAGTATTTCCAGTAGTGTGCATTATTTGATAAGAGCTCTTATTGCATAGGGCGCACTGTTATCAAATAGTCTACACTATTTTCAGAAGATAAAATAGGACACATTTTCAGATTTCACCTGGCCATGTTTGGCTTTTAACGTTGTTAAACAACAGGGGTTGATATTTCTCATCACGTTGCAAATGACCTAATAGCTTAAATCTGGGCAAGGTTGCTAGTTATTTAAAGTAATCATGTTCCAGGCACTGGGAGGTTACTTTATTTATTTATTTATTGCATTTGTATCCCACATTTTCCCACCTATTTGCAGACTCAATGTGGCTTACAATAATACAGCATAACAAGCGCCAATCAAGAGTAGATAAACAATTGGTTACATAAAGAACAGGCGTAACATGATGGATATAATCAATTCAAAAAAACATGTCAGAAAACAGTAAGATTATCAAATAATTGCTGATGTGTTAGAGCTCCTATTGTTGATCATTATGGTAAGTCTTGTTAAAAAGAAAAGTTTTTAGTGATTTTTGAAAGTTGATGAGGTCATGAATAGATTTCAGATGACGTGGCAATGCACGCGTTCTATAAAGAGGATCTATTTTTAGACACCTTTGTGGCGCTTATTCTATCAAGAAAAGTCAATGTCTACTTTTCTTTATAGAATACTAACATCCGCTTACACCAGCCCCAGAGCAGGTGTAAATGCTCGTGCATAGATTGCTAAAAGAAACATGTATAAACGATAGTATTCTATCATTTGTATGCATAACGATGCACTCAACCATGTTTCATCCAGACTCCGCCCATGTATATGCGACCTTCAAACTATACTCCATTGCAGTCAGGTGCCATTTTATATAAGTACATAAGTACATAAGTACATAAGTAATGCCATACTGGGAAAAGACCAAGGGTCCATCGAGCCCAGCATCCTGTCCACGACAGCGGCCAATCCAGGCCAAGGGCACCTGGCAAGCTTCCCAAATGTACAAACATTTTATACATGTTATTCCTGGAATTTTGGATTTTTCCAAGTCCGTTTAGTAGCGGTTTATGGACTTGTCCTTTAGGAAACCGTCCAACCCCTTTTTAAACTCTGCTAAGCTAACTGCCTTCACCACTTTCTCTGGCAACGAATTCCAGAGTTTAATTACACGTTGGGTGAAGAAAAATTTTCTCCGATTTGTTTTAAATTTACTACACTGTAGTTTCATCGCATGCCCCCTAGTCCTAGTATTTTTGGAAAGCGTGAACAGAAGCTTCACATTCACCTGTTCCACTCCACTCATTATTTTATATACCTCTATCATGTCTCCCCTCAGCCGTCTCTTCTCCAAGCTGTATAGCCCTAGCCTCCTTAGTCTTTCTTCATAGGGAAGTCGTCCCATCCCCGCTATCATTTTAGTCGCCCTTCGCTGCACCTTTTCCAATTCTACTATATCTTTCTTGAGATGCGGCGACCAGAATTGAACACAATACTCAAGGTGCGGTCGCACCATGGAGCGATACAATGGCATTATAATATCCTCACACCTGTTTTCCATACCTTTCCTAATAATACCCAACATTCTATTCGCTTTCTTAGCCGCAGCAGCACACTGAGCAGAAGGTTTCAGTGTGTTATCAACGACGACACCCAGATCCCTTTCTTGGTCCGTAACTCCTAACGTGGAACCTTGCATGACGTAGCTATAATTCGGGTTCTTTTTCCCACATGCATCACCTTGCACTTGCTCACATTAAACATCATCTGCCATTTAGCCGCCCAGTCTCCCAGTCTCGTAAGGTCCTCTTGTAATTTTTCACAATCCTGTCGTGATTTAACGACTTTGAATAACTTTGTGTCATCAGCAAATTTAATTACCTCGCTAGTTACTCCCATCTCTAAATCATTTATAAATATATTAAAAAGCAGCGGTCCTAGCACGGACCCCTGAGGAACCCCACTAACTACCCTTCTCCATTGTGAATACTGCCCATTTAACCCCACTCTCTGTTTCCTATCCTTCAACCAGTTTTTAATCCACAATAGGACATTTCCTCCTATCCCATGACCCTCCAATTTCCTCTGTAGCCTTTCATGAGGTACCTTGTCAAACGCCTTTTGAAAATCCAGATACACAATATCAACCGACTCCCCTTTGTCCACATGTTTGTTCACTCCTTCAAAGAATTGAAGTAAATTGGTCAGGCAAGATTTCCCCACACAAAAGCCATGCTGACTTGGTCTCAGTAATCCATGTCCTCGGATGTGCTCTGTAATTTTGTTTTTAATAATAGCCTCTACCATTTTCCCAGGCACCGACGTCAGACTCACCGGTCTATAATTTCCCGGATCTCCCCTGGAGCCTTTTTTAAAAATGGGCGTTACATTGGCCACCCTCCAATCTTCCGGTACCACGCTCGATTTTAAGGATAAGTTGCATATCACTAGCAGTAGCTCCGCAAGCTCGTTTTTCAGTTCTATCAGTACTCTAGGATGAATACCATCCAGTCCAGGAGATTTGCTACTCTTCAGTTTGCCAAACTGCCCCATTATGTCCTCCAGGTTTACCGTGAAGTCAGTAAGTTTCTCCGACTCGTCCGCTTGAAATACCATTTCCGACACCGGTATCCCACCCAAATCTTCCTCGGTGAAGACCGAAGCAAAGAATTCATTCAGTCTCTCCGCTACGTCTTTGTCTTCCTTGATCGCTATAGAATAGCGGGGATTTACCTACTTATGAGCACACAAATGTGCACATATGCCAGCATTCTGGTCATTTACGTCCATTCTCGGGGCCTACATGTTGGCACTTCCTTATAGAATTACTTCCTGTGTGATTATTGCTTTCCCCGACTCAGCTGTTAGAGGGCAGGTGTTCATGCTACAGAAAATGATTTATTTATTTATTTGTAACATTTGTATCCCGCATTTTCCCACATATTAGCAGGCTCAATGTGACTTACAAAATACCGTAATGGTGAACGCCAAGTACGGTAGGTATTAAACAAATACAATTAGAAAAAGGGTCAGGCAAGGTAGGGGTAAATGGGTACAATAAGGGACAAGGAAATAAGAAATAAAATGTCCATTGCAATGTATGTATAGATGCATTGTAGAGTTGAGGCATTTAAGTAGACTCAATAGGGTAGGCTCTGCGAAACAGATAGGTCTTTAAAGTTCGCTTGAAGTTTTGATGGTCGTTCATCGTTTTCACACTTCTTGGTAATGCATTCCACATTTGCATACTTAAGAAAAATTGGATGCATAGGTTGTTTTGTATCTGAGTCCAATGCAGCTTGGATAGTGAAGGTTCAGATAAGTACGAGATGAACTGATTCTGTTTCTGGCTGGAAGATCTATTAAGTCAATCATATATCCTGGGGCATCACTGTAGATTATCTTGTGGATCCGAGAGCAAATTTTGAAAGTAATGCGGTCCTTGATAGGGAGCCAGTGTAGTTTCAATCAAAGAGGTTTAGCGCTATCAAATCTTTGATCACTTTCACGGCTAGCATAATCCATGTGGTCTCACTAGCATGCCCCAAAAAATCGAACAGCAGCATCAACTGTGGATGTGGCTTCTCCAGAACATTCCTTGAAAAAATGGAAAATTGTCATAACTTTTCCAACTAGTCTTCTCAACAGTGGGAAACGAAAGTCAACCCTAGCCACCTTTCAAGTTTGCAAATTGTGTTTGGCTTCACAGTTTCTCAATCTACATTATTAAAGAAGAAAGCTCAGGTGGTGTTGTTTTCCCACACACATGTAAGGGTGTAACGTGTAACCAAGCAACTCTGAAACTGAGCCTGAAAGAGTATCTTGACAGGGGAAGTGGGTGCATGTTGAGCACAAGCATGGATCAAGCTGAGGTTTAGCAATATGCCGTTGAATTTCAATGTCAGAACTTCTTCTTGTCTGCAGGGACAGAAGCTCCTTCTAAAATGTCTAAACAGCCAACTTCAAACGTGAGATCCATTCAGGTAAGCTATTTCACTGTATGAATTATTTTTGTTTTTATATGTGCATTTCAATCAGGGCTCTACACAAGGGACTCCATAGTCAAAGAGATTTAATGGGCCAGAAAATGGCTCCTGGCTGGTTAAATCACTTGTTTGGGACTAACCAGTCATATTCAGGGGCATTTAGCTGGATAGTACCACTGCAAATATCCAGTTAAATCTGAACGTGAAACCGGCAATTATGGGGGAGTTCCGGGGGTGGAGTCAGTACTTGGCCGGTTAAGTGCCGATATTCAGCACTTAACTGACCAAGGTAACTGCATAAATTGTACCGCATCAAAGTCAGTCCTATAAAGGGTTACCATATGTCCGGATTTACCCGGACATGTCCTCTTTTTGAGGACATGTCCGGGCAACTGGGCGGGTTTTGCCAATCTGCCCGTTTGTCCGGATTTCTGGACAAACGGGCAGGCTGGTGGGCGGACAAACGGGCAGATTGCTAGCCTCCCCTCCCCTTACTTACTACTGCCCTGGTGGTCTAGTGACCTCTTCCACCTTCGGGGCAGGAAAGAGCCCCCCTCTTTCCTGCCCGGAGCGCTGCCCTGCATGCATCCTTCCCGTTGCTGATCTCAGCAGCGATTCAAAATGGCCGCCGAGAGTTGAAGTGACCTCGCGAGACTTCAACTCTCGGCGGCCGTTTTGAATCGGCGCCGAGATCAGCAACAGGAAGGATGCATGCAGGGCAGCGCTCCGGGCAGGAAACAGGGGCTCTTTCCTTCCCCGGAGGTCACTAGACTACCAGGGCAGTAGTAAGGTAATGGGAGGGGGGTGACGGGTGGAGGGGGAGTGACAGGGTGTGTGATAGGGGTGAGGGGAAAATGTGACAGGGGTGGAGCGAGGGCGTGAAAGGGTGTGGGGTGTGAAAGGGGGCGGAGTGGGTGTGAAAGGGGGCGGGGCATGTGTCCTCCTTTTTGGGGGACAAAATATGATAACCCTAGTCCTATATTTATTCTGAATATCGCACTTAACCGTCTATGTTTTCGCCAGCTTCATATAGCCGGAAATTCAATGCCGAGGCACAGACATGGCCCAGCGTTGAATTTCTTGGGAAAATGTCACTGGTGGTCAGAAAAATGCTGCCACTTGAATATTGGACCTCAATTTTTTTTATTTTTACCTTGGATGAAGGGATATAATTTTCCTGGCTTTGTTCAATAATTGGCCCCATCTATATGTATAACGGGCAATTCTATAATCTAGTCACCTCCATTTACACATCCCTTGCATGCACAAATATATACTCCCCGATATTCAAAAGGGTTTAACCAGGCAGGAGAGGCTTCTGTCCGGTTCAATCCCGCTGAGTGACCCAGCACCTACGTAGCCAGTTAGAAGCGATTTTCAGTTCACTAACCAGCTAAGTAACTGCATAAATTTAATTACTACTACTACTACTTAACATTTCTAGAGCGCTACTAGGGTTACGCAGCGCTGTACAATTTAACAAAGAGAGACAGTCCCTGCTCAAAGAGCTTACAATCTAATAGATAAGAGTGAGACAAATATAGGACAATCAAGCCATTGTGACATCACTGATGAGGTTGGCTCTTAGGCATTGGTGGAATGAGGCATTATGACATCACAATCTCAGCTCTGGTTAAATCACTGCTATATGTAATACTACTACTACTACTTAACATTTCTAGAGCACTACTAGGGTTATGCAGCGCTGTACAATTTAACAAAGAGAGACAGTCCCTGCTCAAAGAGCTTACAATCTAATAGATAAGAGTGAGACAAATATAGGACAATCAAGCCATTGTGACATCACTGATGAGGTTGGCTCTTAGGCATTGGTGGAATGAGGCATTATGACATCACAATCTCAGCTCTGGTTAAATCACTGCTATATGTAATACTACTACTACTACTTAACATTTCTAGACCGGTACTAGGGTTACGCAGCGCTGTACAAATTAACGAATAAGGACGGTCCCTGCTCAGAAGAGCTTACAATCTAAAGGTCGAAATGTCAAGTTGGGGTAGATGAAATTTCCTGAGAAGAGATGAAGTGATTGGGTGCCGAAGGCGACATTGAAGAGGTGGGCTTTGAGCAATGATTTGAAGATGGGTAGGGAGGGGGCCCGGCGTATGGGCTCAGGGAGTTTGTTCCAAGCATGGGGTGAGGCGAGGCAGAAAGGGCGAAGCCTAGAGTTGGCGGTGGTGGAGAAGGGTACTGAAAGGAGGGATTTGTCTTGAGAGCGGAGGTTACGGGTAGGGACGTAATTCAGGTACCAGTCTGAATATGGGCTGGTGCCTGAATTAACTTCCAGGTGACCGCTGACAGATAATCAATTCCGGGAGCTGTGCATGCCTTGGCATTGAATATTCGGGGTCAGTTCAGCTGCGGCTGTGAGGGGCTCAGATGCTGCTTATCACTGTGGGCGGATAGAATATTAGCACATATGCGTGTAAGTGTACACACCTGTAAAAGTGCCAGTAAGGTGCCTAAGTGCTAGTCTGTAATGGCATGTGTAAGTTAGTGTGTAAACGGAGCATAGGCAGAACTTGGGTGGGGCTCCCACTTACATGTGTAACTTACACCTTGCAACCTTGTACCAGCCTTGCTCCAGTTGGAGTCCTCAGCCTTGTTCCAGCCTTGTTCCAATTGGAGTCTTCAGCCTTGTTCCAGTTGGAGTCCTCAGCCTTGTTCCAGCCTTGTTCCAATTGGAGTCTTCAGCCTTGTCCCAGTCTTATTCCAATCCAAGTCTGCAGCCTTGTTACAGTCAGGTCGTCTGCCCTCAGGCCTCCAACTGTTCCTGGTCCACAGGTCTTCAGGTTATAGCTACTCCGTGGCCTCAACTTTGTTGGTCCAGCCCCAAAGGGCTCTCTTAAGAACCACTTTCCACTCTGACTTGTCGGGGCACCCCTAAGGGCTCTTTTAAGAGCTATTCCCTGTTGTCAGGCCAGTCCCTAAGGGCTCTTTTAAGAGCCACTCTCTGATTTAGTCTCCGCCGGGGCATGACTCGCCTGCCGGCAGTCGGGACCCACCTAGCCTTCAGGTTGGGTAGGCAGCATAAATATGACTGTGGCCCAAGGGCTCACCTACTCTGAGTTGTGACAGATTGCAAAGGTGATGAGCTCGGGTGAGTCACCCGCTTTGCAGCTGCTCCAGCTGTTGGCTCTCAGTTCCAGCAACACTCTGGTTCTGTTAGGGACTTGACCACCTGCACGGACCACCTCCAGATGTCAGAGGCACCACAGGCCTTGGCCTTTGCAGCACTGGCCGCCAGCTCAATTTCGGTAGCCATGTCCACAGCACCAGGTATCGGACTCATGGATCATCCTAGATATGACGGGAGGCCCAAAACCTGTAGAGGGTTCATCAACCAATGTCTGATAATTTTCAAACTCCAAGCAATTGACATCACTTTGGATAGGGCCCATGTGGCTTACATCATTTCCCTGCTGTCAGGCCAAGCTCTTGCATGGGCTTCTCCATTCTGGGAACAGAATGACCCAGTGCTCAACAGCTTCCATAAGCAATTCCAGAGGGTCTTCGAGGAGCCTGGGAAGGCTGCTTCTGCAGCTTCTGAACTCCTTGGGGTCACAAATCCTTGGGAATTATGCCATCCAATTCTGTACCTTAGCATCAGAGCTAAATTCAAACAATAAGAGTCTTATAATGGTTTTCTGGCAAGGGTTGGCACCCCAAATTAAAGATGAGCTGGCAGAATGAGACCTTCCTATCGCACTGGATGATCTTAACTGTCTCTGTAACCGAGTAGATATCCGGTTCCAAGAATGAGCCTGAGAGTAACAATCTTCCTGCCAGATGGTCTGTCTGGTGCAGGGGCAGACTGAGGGTGATCTGGGCCCCCAGGCACTGAGGGTGGTCTGTGCCCCTTTCCATTGCCCGACACCCCTTGCCGCCCCTGCCACCGCAGCCCCGGTCCTACCTGAGGGTCCTGGTAGTCTGGTGGCCTCATGTTCTTTCCTGCCCACTGTGCTGCTGCTATTTTATTGACGAAGCTGATCTCTTGACATTGGGCCCTCTCCATCCCATTTTTGTTGTGGAAATTTTATAATGTCAGATGAGAGCTTCGTCAATAAAATTCCCTCCTGCTTCAGTCAATGAAGGCCTCGGTGATTTTTATTTCTTGATCGAGGTTCAGCAATGCTGGAACTAGAAATTGACATTTAGGACATTTAAGGGTGTAATGTCCTTTCTCAATACAGTAGAGACACAAGTTCAAAGTCTTGCGTAGATGCTTTTACTGTTCTCAAATAGAAGAACTGTCCACCTGAATGGGTTCCCTGAAGTCTGAAGGTGAAACCTCCTTGATGCTCCAAAAAACCTTTATTTGGACCCATTGAGACTTACACCGCTGATGTGTGAGAGCTCTGCATTTTATTTGGAGGAACACATCACACACAATTTAGGAAATCATCATCCTTTTGAAATTAGTCTGTTGAAGCCTCCTTTGTCATTGGTGTGACCCCTGACGCAGGTGCGGTAGCACTGAAACACGGCCCGTGTCGGGTCTTCCTTCAATCAAAGTTCACTATTAAAAGTTTTTTTTTGATGAAAGAACGTTGTTTCCTTCTGTTTTTTAAAGGCCCTTTGTGCTGTTTGTTTGCTGGGACTTTTTCTATACTTGGTTCCCTCTCTCTGTTACGTGAAAGAAGATAGAAATCTGATAGGTAGCTGAAAAGTAAAAAGGAGGAGAAGGATGAGAAAGAGGGTGAAATTTGACTTTACAGAGGCGGAAAAGAAAAAAATGAGAGGACAGAACTAAAAAGGAATGATCATTATATCAGAGGTAGGTGTAGTGAGGGAATAGACAGCAGCGAGAAGACAAATGTACAGCAGCCACCTGAAAGAGAAATAGTAGATGACAGACAGGAAATTGGAACCAACATAATGGAAAAATAAAACATCCAGACAACAAAGGTAGAAAAAAGCATTTTATTTTGAATGTTTTAAATGGAATATATTAGCTTTCGGAAATGTGCATAGCAATTGTCTTTGCATTGTGTTCAATAGAAAGGAAATGCATTTCTGTTGTTATTTCTCCAGTGTTGTAGTATATGTTAAGTTTAACTTCTTGGGGTTCTCAATTCAATTTTTGTGTAAATATTTTAATTTCTAATTTGTGATCCCTTGGTCTGTATTTGGTGAAGGTCTGTCGGTGTGATTAGTATTGGCAGGTGGGGAAATTGGAGGGGAGGCAGGGAGGAGAGGGGATCAGACAAAGTGCCCTCCTTTATTTTCTGGCCTGGGCCACAGCATGTCTAACACTGGCCCTGACCCTTGCCCTGAACCCCAAGCATCCCCAGCTGAGAACCTCCTCCAAAGGCAGCCAGAATTCCCTTCTACCAAACTCTCCAGTCAGTGACAGCATCCTTGAGCCACCGACTATTAAGCGTGCATGAGGTTCTGGCATTAGTGGCTTAGGGACATTGCTGCCGCCTGCCAAGCTTGGTAAAAGGGGGTTCTGGCTGCCTTCGGAGAAAGTCTTCAGCTAACAGAGCTTGAGGATCCTCATTAGCTAAAGTATTTATATTTTGAAGTGGAGGTATGGCAGGGCAGAGATAATTTTGTGCCCACCCACTTTAGGCTCAGGCCCACCCAAAATTGGCTGTCTGGCTACGCCACTGATTCACACAAGGCCAAGCCTTACCTAAAGTCCTAAGAAATAGCCAGCTAAACCATTTTTTTGGTCTACTAGTTCACTCTGCTTCAGAAGCATGGATATGTATCTCATGAGTGCACATCGTCAGATTTTATTCCCTCTATAACGAGTGTTTCATAGGACTTGAGGCCTATACGCTACAGTTCTTCTGACACTTATGTTATGAATCCATTATAAGTTGTATCTGCCCTTTTCTTAGGCGAATATCAATATCCCGATGGGAGCATTTCGACCATCAGCTGGCCAACCGCCCAAAAGAAAAGCTTTTACACCGGAAGTGGATGAGGTGAGAAAAGAGGCTGGTTTCACTTACCTGTTGTATTTGTTCAGCTAAACCCTCTGAGATCAGGCACTGTAAGAATTCCCCCTCACCTCTTCCCCAATATTTAAACAACACAGTCAACACCGATTTCAAATACTGACCGCGGCATGTCATAAGTAATGCCACACTGGGAAAAGACCAAAGGTCCATCGAGCCCAGCATCCTGTCCACGACAGCGGCCAATCCAGGCCAAGGGCACCTGGCGCGCTTCCCAAACGTACAAACATTCTATACATATTTGGATGTTTGTGCCAGGCTATACTCAGATAACAGTTTTGGGTAGAAGGTGGCTGCCAGAACTTATCCGGATAATGCTGATATTTAGCGCTGTCCTCACTTATCCAGATAGTTATCCAGGTACAGGGGGAGAGGGGGCTGGGCCCCCCAGTTTGAGGGCCAGTTTGAGTTCAGGGTCCCCCAAAATTGAGGTGCTGTCAGTGTCTGCCATTTTGGCTGAAGGGGGGGGGGGGAATCCAAGCTCTGCCAGCAGAAGCCCTACTGTGTGCAAAGCTAGGTTGGCCTGGCAGTTAGCGGTGCTTTTCCTGGGCTGCTGATGTGCCAGGCCACTCCCATCGCACATGCTCGTTTTTTGTGAAAATGAGTATGTGCTAGGGAGGACCACTTCCTGCACATGCTTGGGCCTCCCTTTCACACGCTCAGTTTCACAAAAACTGGGCGTTTGTGGGAGACGTGGCCGGCACATCAGCAGGCCCAGGAAAAGCGCTGCTAACTGCCAGGTTCCAGGTGGAGGAGGGCTTCTGCTAGCTGGGCTTCGGGACCCTCACCAGGTCAGGTATGTGGGATCACGGGGGCGGGGGTTGTGGAGAATGGCAGGGGCAGGGGCTTCACCCGTGTCACACCCATGATCCAAAGTCCCCTTTCCGTTTCCTTTATGTGTGAACATTTACACCTGCTTCTGAGTGGACATAAATGTTTATGGCTTCTTTTTAGCAATGAATTTTGTAGGTTTGATGGGGTAAATTTATAAAGAAGAACAAACAGAGAGGGTAATACAGCATACACAGAAAGTATACAAACAAAAAAAGCAACACTGGGCCTTCAAGACTGAGACAACAGGAGTCCTTTAATAACAAATGACCCGACACGGGCCGTGTTTCGGCGTTGCACAACGCCTGCCTCAGGGGTCAAGGTTTAATTATGAGATGTGCAAGATGTATTAGTCCAATGCCTTAGGAAATGAAGAGATTCTTTTAAAAAAAATAAGCGTGTCTCTTGAAAAAGAGCCACGGTATGAAGGTAAATCTCCTGTAGTGCCTAGTTGTTTTGATAATCAGACCAGGCTATTTTTATTTTTTGTTACATTTGTACCCTGTGCTTTCCCACTCATGGTAGGCTCAATGTGGCTTACATATTGTATACAGGTACTTATTTGTACCTGGGGCAATGGAGGGTTAAGTGACTTGCCCAGCGTCACAAGGAGCTGCCTATGCCTGAAATGGGAATTGAACTCAGTTCCTCAGTTCCCCAGGACCAAAGTCCACCACCCTAACCACTAGGCCACTCCTCCACTCAAAGGTTTCATTTGTATTATCACTGGTAGCCTTTTACAGACTTTTCTTTTGTAGACAGTTCCTCTTCCTGCTTCCGATGAAGAAGAGAAGAAACCATTTCCTGGAGCCGTGAAGCTCCCAGGTCCGGCCATTAACCTGTCAGAGATTCAGAACGTACGAAGTGAACTCAAATTTGTTCCCAGAGCTGAAGAGCAATAGCGACAACTTAAAGGTGGGTGAACACATAAGATAACTTCTTTAGGTATTCCACCTACGCAACGCCCAATGTGCACCAATTCAGAGTTATCACCCGGCTACCATGCGGCCCATGCGGTAATTTCATTTTTTACGCACGCCCACTACGTGCGCCAGAGAATATATTTTGTTTTCTGGCGCACGGTGAAAATCGGGCGGTAACTCCGACTCGACGCGCATAGGCAATTACCGCATGGTTAACGTGAGAGACCTTACCGCTAAGTCAATGGCTGGCGGTAAGGTCTCAGACCCAAAATGGACGCGCGGCAATTTTTATTTTGTCACATGTCCACTTTTGGCAAAAATAACAGAGGAGTGTGGTAGCCGTGTTAGTCCACTCTTAAGGTTATCAATAGAAATCAAACAAAATAAAACATGGAAAAGAAAATAAGATGATACCTTTTTTATTGGACATAACTTAATACATTTCTTGATTAGCTTTCGAAGGTTGCCCTTCTTCGTCAGATCGGAAATAAGCAAATGTGCTAGCTGACAGTGTATATAAGTGAAAACATTCAAGCATTACTATGACAGTCTGACAGGGTGGGGTGATCAACTGTATTTCTCTGTTGATCACCCCACCCCTCACCTATCCACACCCATCCTGTTAGAATATCAATGATATGCTTTGATGTCTCCATACATACCTCCTACCCACCCTCATCCTCCCACCCTGTCAGACTGTCATAGTAATGCTTGAATGTTTTCACTTATATACACTGTCAGCTAGCACATTTGCTTATTTCCGATCTGACGAAGAAGGGCAACCTTCGAAAGCTAATCAAGAAAGGCAAAAATAACAAAAAGGCATTTTTTGCAGGTGCACTGAAAAATGGATCCGCGCGCACCCAAAACCCGAGTCTACACTATCACAGGCAGTTTTTCAGCGCACCTTAGTAAAAGGACCCCTTAGGACTGTTTCAGATGTGATGGGCATGCCACTCATGGAATAATGATACAACAGGCCAAAAGGAAGCAAAACCTTTCACCATAGCGCAGAAGGCAAAACCTTTCAGTGCCAGAAGTGGCATCCTGGCTAAATATTTCAGAAGGATGTGTGGAGTTCTCAAGAAGATAGCAGAAAAGTAATGACAAGACCTAGTAAAGTTTTACCAAGAAAGACCATGGAATCCGCAAGTTAGTGAAAGTATACTTCTAAGAGCTCAGTGCAAAAAATTAAGTGAAAAGTCATATTTTGCAGGCCTAGTTCACAATGAATAAATCCTCAGGTTTTCCTTGTTTTTTTGTTTCCATTCATGCGATTTGTTGTTGATTTTTTATATGCATTTGGTTTTACACTGTATTTTTATTTTTTTTATAGTGTTATTTTTATGGATGTGCCTTTATTGTTTATTTTTGGATTTTATTTTATTGCTGTTTTATGTTGAATTTTATTCCTATGTTTACTGTAAGTCCTTTAGAATTAGATATACAGTATAAACAATTTAAAATAAATAAAATGCCCTCTGACTGCTTCAGTAGAGTTCAAGGGCAAACTATTGTGTTGAGCGTCAACAGAACCTCAACCAGGTCACGGTCATGCATGAGTACAGAATAGACAGCTGAAGCAAGCTTTTCAGGCTAGTTGTGTGCTCTTGATTGCAAAATAAATGTGAAAATGTAAGAAATGGGGAAAACAAATTAAGGAGATCTACAATACAACCTGACAAGTAAGCAATAGAACCACGAACGGAGAAAGCCGGCTAGGAGAAATGCTAATGGAGTGCATTCGTAAGCATGCAGTTCATTTGTGTGCTTAAAAGTTCAAGGTGCGTGCAAATCACTGGCACACGCATATACCTATGAATTAATGCACATACACTGCAAGCCTCAAACAAAATGAAGAGTTGAAACAAACACAAAAAAAATGCATGAAAACTAGGAATAATTTATTTTAGACCAATCTAAACCAAAATTAATTTTTGGGAGGTATACTCTTAATATATACATAAGAGGGATACCGCAGGAAACAGCATACGCCAATTTTGAAACTGTATCTTACTATAGACACGGTTTATAGGTTAGCACTATGCGCATTATTCCGAAGTGCTCGTGCTACCCCTGCGGTAGTGACGATTTGGCGTGCATTACCTGCACATTAGCCCTACCGTTGCTTAGTAAAATGACCCCTAATTTAGGAGAAGAGAGAGCTGACAGATATGGTAAATAATTAATTAGACTTCAAACTTTACGGAAGACAGCTGCTTATTTCCTTTGTACAGCACGGAAATGGGATCTTGTTATACCTGTACTAAAAGCATCAAATCTACGATATTAGTTCTAGCCTTTAAGGCATTGCACGAAGGTGCTCCATCTTATTTTGCTTTGTTTATTGTTCCATATGCACCACCCCAACTTCTATATTCCCACTCAACGTGTAATTATACTCCGGAATTCGTTGCCAGAGAATGTGGTAAAGGCGGTTAGCTTAGCGGAGTTTAAAAAAAGGTTTGGCTGGCTTTCTAAAGGAAAAGTCCATAGACCGTTATTAAAAGGACTTGGGGAAAATCCACTATTTCTGGGATAAGCAGTATAAAATGTTTTGTACATTTTTGGGATCTTGCCAGGTATTTGTGACCTGGATTGGCAACAGGATGCTGGGCTCGATGGACCTTTGGTCTTTCCCAGTATGGCAATACTTATGTACCCTCTTTTTCTGAGTATCCCCTCTTTCTCTCCATCTTCTTTTTCTGCTTTCTGATACCCCCTATCCTCCCCTCCCTCTATGCCAACATCTCCCTGTCCCATTTCTCTTCCTTCCTGCCCCCTCCCCCACCATGGTCCAGCATCGCTCCCTTTCTATTCCCTCTTTCCTTCCAGTTGTCCAGTATCACACCCACCCCAGATCCATCATCTCTCCCCTCCCTCCCTCCTCTCCAATGTATTGTCCAGCAATTCTCCCTCTTTCTTCCCTTCCCTTCTCTTGTTGTCCAGCATCTCTTTCTTCCTCCCATCCACCACTGGGTCCAAAATTGCCCCCTTCCTCCTTTCCTACCTGTCATTGTCCAGCATTTCTCTATCCGTATTCCTCCAGTGTGTGACCCGGCACTGCGTCAGAGAGGATGGGCAAGTCAGAAGAAAAGCTCTGGAGCAGGCCACAAGCAGTGTATGTCTATTGCTGGGATATCTGCAAGACCAGTTTAAAAGTAACTGTGTGTTTGTGGGGGGGGGGGGGGGGGGGGGGGGACTGAAAGAGAATGGGAAAAAACCCTGAGCTGAGGGAGGGAAGTGGTGTATTGTGCTTTGGGAAGCGGGGAGAGATTGTGCGAGTAGACAGATGAGGAGAACCTGCTGGAGATGTGCAATAAATGTTATTAGCCACAATTAATGTTTTTAATGGCTAATAAACAATGTATTAATCACTGCGATAACAGCAATTAACGTACAGCCCTACAATAAATATTTTAATTAAGCTGCATAAGCATCTATGCGTGCCCAACGCACACCAAAATGGAGTTACTGCCCGGCTACCGCGTGGCTCTTGCCGTAATTTCATTTTCGGCGTGCGTTCGAGACGCGCGTCTGACATTTGACACGCATAGATCATTACCTCCCGGTTACCGTGTGAGTCTTTACCGCTATGTCAACGATTGGCAATAAAGTCTCAGACCCAAAATGGATATGTGGCAATTTTGATTTTACCACAAGTCCATTTTTGGCAAAAATTTAAAAACGGCCTTTTTGACAGGCGCGCTGAAAACTGGATCGGCACGCGACCAAGACCCGAGCCTACACTACCGCAAGCCATTTTTCAGCACACCTTAGTAAAAGGACCCCTTAGTTGATTCATAGGATTGGGGGCACAGATGTAGTACAATTTTTTTTTAGTTTAAGAAATCATCTGAACTGAAGAAACTGTGCAGAGGAGGGGAGTCCTGTAGTATGAGTGCAGACTGTCGTTTGCTCCTGCAGAGGGCGCCAGCGTTCCATTCTGCAGCTCCCTCAAGCTCTGAAGCTTGAGAAGTGAGTCCTGATCACTTCAGCACTGCTTTTCAGTGGGGACCTCAGGAACATTTCTTAAGAGGCACCTCCATCATTATTCCCTCTTCTGAAAATCTTTTGTGCTAGGAAAGATGTGGAAAACAAATACTGCTTCTAATAATTAACAAGTCTATTCATTATAGAATTAGTGACACTGGCTGCTGATCTCTTTACAGCCCCCTTCGCTCTCCATGCTGTTTAAAGGCAGATCAGGAAAACGCCTTCTCTCATACCACGCTTTCGTCGGAAAACAGTCAGGTTTTAGCTTTCCCGCTTGTCGCATTTCCAGCGCTGCTGAATTTACTTAACGTATCTTGATGGTTGCTTTTTGTTTCAAATGATTTGTTTGATCTTGATTTCGACTGGCCTTTCCCAAGTGGGTTAGTGCTAACAGGTTGGCGGCAACCAGGTATTCTGTTGCCAGATGATAAGCAGCAATAAAATGCAGATGAAAGAAGCTCAGTCCAGTACAGCAGGTCTCAACCTTTCTTCTGTGGTGACACACCTGACAGGCAATCGTCTCATGAGTGATACACTGAGCACCACAATTAGCAGCCGAACAAATAAAAAAAAAACCAACCCTATATATCATTTCATTGTGGCTAACAATGATGCAAGAGAAATACAGGGTTCAATAGTGGTGACTGCTGGGGGTGGGGGGAGTTTGAGGCCTGCTACACAGGGCCGCCGAGAGACGGAGGTGGGCCCAGGGTAACGCCGCAAGCCCCCCCCCCCAAGATCATCACCACTGCTGGGTCTCACCCCCAGAATCGCCACCGGCCCCCCCCTAGGATCGCCACCACCGCCGCCCCCCCCCCCCCCAGGATCCACCGCCCCACCCTCCCCGATCGCTGCTGCCGCCCGCCCTGGGTACCTTGGCTGGAGGGGATCCCAAGGCCCCGCCAGCAGAACAGTCCTCCTGTGCTGCTCTTCTTCCTTCTGCCGTGTGGTCTTCCCCTTCAGCTGCTTGGAGGCCGGGGGAATTTTGCCCCCCCTCTCGGTGACCCTGCTGCTACATTTCCAGTTAGGGCTGGCACTGGCAGCAGAACTGCGAACCAGTTAAGGAGATTTCAAGTACCTGACTTCCTGGTTCTCAACTCTCCCCAACTTGCGCCAACACCAAGGGAAGCACAAGCTTGCTTTTGACACACCTTCCAGTTCTTGGTGACGCGCCAACGACACACCGGTTGAGACCCACTGATCTAGCAACATGGAAGGATGTGGCACCAAGAGGCCACCCGTCCCCAGAAACTAACTGGGTATATGCCAGGTTGGCGGGTGGCTTATACTGTCCAGCAAGATAGCAGGACCTCAGCAATCAGATATCTGGGAAACAGCCTCACTAGTCGAGGTAGCTAGATTATTACTACGCTTTGTGGTAAGAGGGCAGGAAAAGGAGGGGAGGGGGGCCAAGAGGAAGGGCAAGAAAACTGCTTGATGTTGAAAATGTGACTTGGATTAAGAAATAATATACTAGTCACTCGCTCTCTATGGCTGGCAGCTGGGAAAGAGCCTTTCAGGGGCTGATGCTCAAAGGTCTGTGGTAGAGTCCTTTTCTACTGCAAAACCAGGGCTTTTTTTGAGGGGGTACTTGGGGGTACTGAGCACCGGCACCTTTTCCACTGTCTGCTAAACTTGACCCGTGGTTCTCGTATTTTAATGAAAGAGCTCAGGCCCTACATACCAATTCTGCCTTGTCATAGATTCTGTGACTGGTTGCAGGGGTCCTGGCTATTGTAGGGTGGGTCCCTCAATGATCACTCCACCCCTGAAGGGTGGCCTGGCATTTGAGTACCGGCACCTTTTTTGCTAGACAAAATGCACTGTGCAAAACTAGCACAAAAAAAAAATAGTCATGGCATACTCAAACTCATGAGCGTACAAATTACTGCCATGTTAAAATCATGGTATCTATGGTTTATCTTTCCTGTCATTGGCTGAGTAGGGATTGGCTCAAGCGCTGACAGAAAAGTTGACTTTAAAAACACACACACACAAGTGCCCTAAACATCAACCCGATGCCTCTTTCCGTCCCCCAAACATATTCCCTGGCCCACATACTCGACTCCCTCCCTTTTCCACTAACATTATTTTTAAAAAATGCCCTGGTCATCTATTGGCCCCCGGCCCCCCTCCTGATCCAACCCCCCTTTCCTTTAATGATATAAAATGCCCTGGTGATCTAGTGGACCCTAGGTCCATCTCTATAGTAGTCCCCTCCCTCCCCTCGTCCTCCCCTCCTTTCCCCAAAAAACCCTGCTGTCTAGTGGCACCCCAATCCCTGTACCTCAAGAGAAGCAGGAAAAATGCCTACTCACTCCTGCCTTTGAAGCTGCCCTCTTCATAATGACGGTGCCCTTTGCAGAATACGAGCTTAGCGCGGATTTCACGCCTAACTTTGGGCGTGAGCACTTAGCCTGCTGAAACCTGGTGTAAATGCTGGCACGTAACCAATAGCAGTTGGGTACGTAAATAACCCTATTCTATAAAGTGAAGCCTAATTTCTGGGAACACCCCTGACCTGCTGGTGCCCTTCCCATGGCCACGCCCCCTTTTCAATTGTGTGCTATAACATTTAGACGGTCCCAAGAAGTAACAAGGCAGCCGATCCGCAAACTCCAAAGTGGAAACAAACGGAGCAGACCAGTAGTTGATGATACAAACAAATTTTTGTTACAGAGTTTCAATCTAATGCAATGCCTGACACAGGCCATGTTTTGCCCACAAGGGGGTTGTGTCAGGGGCTATGGGCCTCTTTACCTGAACAACTTGACCTACCATAAGCAAACATAAGCAACCCATCCATTTACCGGTTCATCTTATCATTAACAACAACGACTTAGAATTTACCTCCTACCAATCTTCTTACCCTCCATGCTCTTCCCCTACCTCTTCTTCATCGCTCCACTTCCTTACCTATCCCTATCCTTTCTCTCATACCTCTTTTATCCCATTTACCCTTGTTCATTTGTCCTACCACACACCTCCTTTGTTGATTCAGATACTACAGATTGTATTCTCTTGTTACCAGGGGCGTATCTGCGTGGGGCCACAGGGGCCTGGGCCCCCGCAGATTTCGCCCTGGCCCCCCTCCCCGCCGTCAACCCTCCCCAGCTGCTTACTTTTGCTGGCGGGGGGCCCCAACCCCCGCCAGCCGAGGTCCGACCCGCAGTCTTCATATTTCATCTTCCTCCGTGGCCATGCTGCAAGGAAGTAACGCTGCAGTGCTAATTCGCTGAATGCAGTTCGGAGTCTGACGTCGCAGCACGTTGTACGCGCGTACAACGTGCTGCGACGTCAGACTCCGAACTGGATTCAACGAAGCAGCACTGCAGCGTTACTTCCTTGCAGCATGGCCACGGAGGAAGACGAAATATGAAGACTGCGGGTCGGACCTCGGCTGGCGGGGGTTGGGGCCCCCCGCCAGCAAAAGTAAGCAGCGGGGGAGGGTTGACGGCAGGGAGGGGGGTGGAGAGAGGCGGCGGCGGGGGGGGGGGGAGGGAGGCAAAAATGTGCCCCCCCTCTCTGGCTCTGGCCCCCCCTACCGCCGGATTCCAGATACGCCCCTGCTTGTTACTATGTAAGCCGCATTGAGCCTGCGATGAGCGGGAAAGGGCGGGATACAAATGTAATAAATAAATAAATTAATGAACCAAGCTGCAGCAAAAGGGGGCCAGCGCTGGCGGTGCTTGTTTTACATGCACGCCGAGGCCCCCTTTTACCGCAGCTGGTAAAAGGGAAGTCTCACTTTCCTACAAGAAACGGCCAGGTGGCAAGTAAAGCACTTGCCACATGGCCATTTCGGGGGTTGGTGGGGGGGGGGGGTGGAGCCCTTACCGCCACCCATTGAGCCTGCGTTAACCCAGCGGTAATTACCACAGGGTACACTCTGATGCTACAAAAATAAATACATTTTTGCAGTATCGGAAGCGACGGCGCAATAGGGGTGAGAAGTACCATCAGGCTGCTGCAGTAGCCTGGCAGTACTTCCTGTATAGCGTTGGGCTTACCGTTGCTTAGTAAAACATAGAAACATGACGGCAGATAAAGGCCATATGACCCATCCAGTCTGTAAGCCCTAATTCTTCCTGTTCCTAAGCGATCCCAAAAGAAGCCCTATATGATGTAAATTCTCATCTTCACCACCAAAAAACTTTGTAATGTATATAAGTCTTCAACACAAAGAGATTATTGCTGAAAATGGTGAAGGCACCATAGTGGAAGAAACCTGCACAATGGCTGTGAGGACGCTGCCACCTCCTGGAGAGCATTTGTGTTTGCTCTGCAGCGATTGTGCTGCTTTTTCCATGATGGTGCCTTCATCATTTTCAGAAATAATTTTTTTGTGTTGAAGACTTATATACACTACAAAGTGTTTTGGTGGTGAAATTCAGTATTTACATCATCTCGCCCCTGACGCAGTCCCCTTGTGGGCGAAACACGGCCTGTGTCGGGCAATGCATTATGGTTGAAACTATAGAGTTTTATAATTTTATAAAATTTTATAAATTTTATAAAATTTAGCCGTACATGCAATAGAATAGGGTGCAGGGCAGATCCACTCCTAAACCAAACTGAGTGCTAATTAACACCAATTAGTAATTGTTAATGGCTCATTAACTACTTATGAGGCTAAAGAGGTTAGGGCTCTTCAGCTTGGAAAAGAGACGGATGAGGGGAGATATGATTGAGGTCTACAAAATCCTGAGTGGTGTAGAACGAGTAAAAGTAAATCGATTTTTTACTCATTCCAAATGTACAAAGACTAGGGGACACTCAAGGAAGTTACATAGAAATACTTTTAACACAAATAGGAGGAAATATTTTTTCACTCAACGAATAGTTAAGCTCCGGAACTCTTTACCGGAGGATGTAGTAACAGTGGTTAGTGTATCTGGGTTTTAAAAAGGTTTGGCCAAATTCCTGGAGGAAAAGTCCATAGTCTGCTATTGAGACAGACATGGGAAGCAACTGCTTGCCCTGGGATTTGTAGTATGGAATGTTGCTACTCTGAGATTCTGCATGGAATCTTGTCACTCTTTAGGATTCCAGAATCTTGCTATTCTTTGGGGTTCTACATGGAATACTTTTTAAACCCACCCGCATGATTCCTGCCCAGACGATTATTATACCTTTGACCATGTCTCACAATCTCCTTATGCTCATTCCTCAATCTCTTCCTCTCCATCCTTCCTCCTACTCCTTACCCCTCCCAATCTCTTCTCCTTTTGCTCATCCTATCTTTGTTTACCACTCCATGATCAATTTACATATCCTCAAAACCCCACTACTACTATGTTTACTACAACTTGTAACATTCTCCTTCAAGACTTTGTAATTCTATTTGCTATGTAAGCCACATTGAACCTGCTATGTGTGGGAAAGCGCGGGGTACAAATTTAATTAATAATAATAATAATAATAATATTTGCTACTCTTTGAGATTCTGCATGGAATCTTGCCACTCTTTAGGATTCCAGAATCTTGCTGTTCTTTGGGGTTCTACATGGAATGTTGCCACGATTTAGGTTTCTGCCAGGTACTGGTGACCTGGCTTGGCCACTGTTTGGAAAACGGGATCCTGGGCTAGATAGACCATTGGTCTGGCCCAGTACGGCTGCTCTTATGTTCTCAGTTTGTGTGCAGATCTGGGATCCGTGCCCAAATTTGGGGGTTGCCTTAAAAAAACTGCAGTAAACACTAACACGTGGTTACCGTGGCAAAAATGGCTTTGCCATGGGGTGCGCTGCGGCATCCCACGGTAATTTGACGATGCGCACATGCTAACCACATGCTAAAAAATGAAATTTATTTTGTAGTGCTGGACAGAGAGTGGGTGTTTTCTTCGCTAATTGATTAGCACGTGAATATTGCCACGTGCTAAATGATTAGGGCAGGTTTAGTACATGTGTCCCTACCACCTACATAGTAGGTGGCAGTAGGGGCTCCACGCTAATGGGAAAATTAGTGCGTGGCCATTAATAGGAAAATTGGCCATTTTACCCCAGTGGTAAAAATGGCCTCAGCGCACGGGAATGACCCACATAAAGGCATGTTAAGGTCACTCTTACAACTGTTTGCTAAAAGGATCCCTTGCAGGGGCATTTTCAACAAAGAAGGGCGCCCATCTTCTGACACAAATCGGGAGATGGGCGTCCTCTCAGGGTCGTCCAAATTGGCATAATCGAAAGCCAATTTTGGGCGCCCTCAACTGCAGTCTGTCGTGGGGATGACCAAAGTTCATGGGGGCATGTCAGAGGCGTAGTGAAGGCGGGACAGGCGTGCTTAAGAGATGGGTGTCCTCGGCCGATAATGAAAAAAAGAAGGGCATCCCTGACGAGCATTTGGTCGACTTTACTTGGTCCATTTTTTTCACGACCAAACCTCAAAAAGGTGCCCAAACTGACCAGATGACCACTGGAGGAAATTGGGGATGACCTCCCCTTACTCCCCCAGTGCCCCCTCCCACCCTCAAAAGAAAAGTTAAAAATATTTTTTGCCAGCCTCAAATGTCATACCCAGCTCCATGACAGCAGTATGCAGGTCCCTGGAGCAGTTTTAGTGGGTGCAGTGCACGTCAGGCAGGCAGCCCCAGGCCCATCCACCCCCCTACCTGTTACACTTGTGCTGGTAAATGTGAGCCCTTCAAAACCCACCCGAAACCCACTGTACCCACATGTAGGTGCCCCCCTTCACCCCTTAGGGCTATGTAGTGGTGTACAGTTGTGGGGAGTGGGGTTGGGGGGGTTGGGGGGCTCAGCACACAAGATAAGGGAGCTATGCACCTGGGAGCTTTTTCTAAAGTCCACTGCAGTGCCCCCTAGGGTGCCCGGTTGGTGTCCTGGCATGTCAGGGGGACCAGTGCACTGTGAATACTGGCTCCTCCCACGTCCCGCCAGCAGAAGCTTTCCTATTCGCCACCGCGCTGTCTGCCCTGCTTCCCTCTCCCTTGTGCGCATGCTTGGTTTTAAATGAAACTGGCACATGCTCAATTTCACTAAAACCAAGCATGTGCTCTGGGGCGGAAAAGCAGGGCAGGCAGCGCAGTGCCAAGTATCGCCACAGGAAAGTTTCTTCCGGCGGGGCTTGGGGTCCCCCACCAGCCCAGGTATGTGGGTTGCGGTGGGGGCGGAGAGCGGCAGGGCAAAATGTGCCTCCCCCCCCCATAAAATCAAGGGCTGGCTACACCTCTGGGATATACATAAAGGAATCCTGTGCAGAAGGAATGGATCCTGAGAAGCTTAGCCGAAACTGGGTGGCGGAGCAGGTGGGGGAAGAGGGGTTGGTGGTTGGGAGGCGAGGATAGTGGAGGGCAGACTTATACGGTCTGTACCCTGAAAAAGACAGGTACAAATTCATACACATATGAATTTATCTTGTGGGCAGACTGGATGGACCGTGCAGGTCTTTTTCTGCCGTCATCTACTATGTTACCTCTGTTTTCCACTGGAATTTAGCACTGCAGGTACCAAAAAGCAATGTGAGGTGACAAGCAGGAAAGGCTTATATTCTCTTTCTAAAAACTGGTTTAAAGATGGGACTCAGACTACTTTCATGTTTTGAAACACACAAAATAATAAATAAAGAAAGAAAGAAAGGCAAAGCATAAACTGCCTACACCTTGGGAGGCTTGAATGAAATGTGGCTATTTTGTTATTTGTTTTGGTTACTAAAGATCTCTGCTCCCCAGCATCTGTTACAATATTATGCTACAAACACCAGACCATCCACAGCCTAAAATAGGATTTGAGTTTTAAATAGTCTGTTCCCTCATACACTGGTAAATCTAGATAAACCACAGTATGGAGTACTGTGAAATAACAAGCAGATATCTACTCAGTTCTAAAGCAGAAGGATGAATATAGGATTACCTGATATACAATCAATTGCACAAAGAGCCCCTAAGCGGTTTAACAAATAGAAATCAAGCTTGGAATAGGGAAAGGAAATACATTTTAGGTAGAAAGCAACGTGGACACACAGACAGCGTAGCAGGCTAAAACTGGAAAGGAATAGGGAGAGGCATGATAACTCTCAGGGCACATACCAGTCATATGTCCCTCACTAAAGGTCTTCCTCTGTCTGGAAGCTCTAAGCTGTCAACCGTTCACTGGGTAAATCTCTCTTATCTGCACCCTTCTCCTCCACCGCTAACTCCAGACTCCATTCCTTTTATTTTGCTGCACCATATGCCTGGAATAGACTTCCTGAGCCGGTAGGTCAAGCTCCATCTCTGCCCGTCTTCAAACCTAGGCTAAAAGCCCACCTTTTTGATGATGCTTTTAACTCCTAACTCACTTGTTCAGTACCCATGTTTTATCATTCCCACCTTAGTAATTCCCTTATCCCTTATTTGTCCTGTTTGTCTGTCCTAATTAGATTGTAAGCGCTGTCAAGCAGGGACTTTCTCTTCATAGCCAGTGTACAGCGCTGCGTACGTCTAATAGCGCTATAGACATGATAAGTAGTAGTAGTATTAGTCAGAATCTTGCTACTCTTTGGGATTCCGGAATCTTGCTACTCTTTGGGATTTCGGAATCTTGCTACTCTTTGGGATTCCGGAATCTTGCTACTCTTTGGGATTTCGGAATCTTGCTACTCTTTGGGATTCCGGAATCTTGCTACTCTTTGGGATTCTGCACAGAATCTTGCTACTCTTTGGGATTTCGGAATCTTGCTACTCTTTGTCCTTATCCCTTATTTGTCCTGTTTATCTGTCCTGATTATATTGTAAGCACTGTCGAGCAGGGACTGCCTTTTCATGTCCAGTGTACAGCGCTGCGTACGTTAATTGCGCTATAGAAATGATAAGTAGTAGTAGTATTGGTCAGAATCTTGCTTCTCTTTGGGATTCCGGAATCTCTCTACTCTTGGGGATTCTGCATGGAATCTTGCTACTCTTTAGGATTCCGGAATCTTGCTACTCTTTGTCCTTATCCCTTATTTGTCCTGTTTGTCCTTATTAGATTGTAAGCTCTGTGGAGCAGGGACTGTCTCTTCATGTCCAGTGTACAGCGCTGCTTACGTCTAGTAGCATTGTAGGAATGATAAGTAGTAGTAGTAGTAGTAAGTAGTAACACTTCTCCAATAACCAACCCAGAGTCTGTTTAACATACCAAGCTGGGTTAAACTTGTTATATCTGGCCCTGACTCATTTATGTAGGGTTCAAACTGATGGATACAGAGGGAGAACGATGTATTCAAAATGTTCTGTCTGCTGTCCTCCTAGCCAGGTTCACTATTAAACATGCTGGGCCCCTTGGCAGAAACTTGGAAGGGGGTCCCAAAGTCCACCAGCAGACTGCATCTCCTTCAGCTGTAAGCAGGCATGGGGGCCCAGAGCAATTCCACCCCCCCCCCCCCCCCACAACACTAGCTCTACTACTACATAAGTACATAAGTGTTGCCGTACTGGGACAGACCAAAGATCCATCAAGCCCAGCATCCTGTTTCCAACAGTGGCCAATCCAGGTCACAAGTACCTGGCAGAAACCCAAACAATAGTAACATTCCATGTAGAACCCCAAAGAGTAGCAAGATTCTAGAATTCTAAAGAATAACAAGATTCCATGCAGAATTTCAACGTGTATAGCAACATTCCATTTAGAACCCTAAAGAGTAGCAAGATTCCATTCAGAATCCTAAGTACATAAGTGTTGCCATACTGGGAAAGACCAAAGATCCATCAAGCCCAGCATCCTGTTTCCAACAGTGGCCAATCCAGGTCACAAGTACCTGGCAAGATCCCAGAACAGTATAATTACTACTATTACTTAACATTTCTAGAGCGCTACTAGGGTTACGCAGCACTGTACAATTTAACAAAGAGAGACAGTCCCTGCTCAAAGAGCTTACAATCTAATAGACAAGTGAACGGTCGGTCCGATAGGGGCAGTCAAATTGGGGCAGTCTGGATTCACTGAACGGTAAGGGTTAGGTGCCGAACGCAGCATTGAAGAGGTGGGCTTTAAGCAAAGACTTGAAGACGGGCAGGGAGGGGGCTTGGCGTAAGGGCTTATCCTGGAAATAAACAGTGGATTTTCCCCAAGTCCATTTTAATAATGGTCTATGCACTTTTCCTTTAGGAAGCCAGCCAAACCTTTTTTAAACCCCGCTAAGCTAACCGCTTTTACTACATTCTCTGGCAACGAATTCCAGAATTTAAATACAAGTTGAGTGAAGAAAAAGTTTCTCTGAATTGTTTTAAATTTACTACTTCATATCTTCATTGCATGCCCTCTAGTCCTAGTATTTTTGGAAAGAGTAAACATACTAGGCCATTTGTCTATTCATGCGCACGTTGCTGGAGGATTACAGTAGCCTCACTTGAGCAATGGAGCAGGCTGGGTTTTGATCAGTTTCTCTGTTCAGCTGTCTTGAGCCAGTGGCTGTAGTTTCTATTTCATTCCTCATGGCAGGCCTCTTGGATCTTGGAACCCTGCACTCACAGCCAGCTGCCTTTCTTGGAAATCGATCTTGTTTTTTTCTCTCTGAGTGCTTAGGCTTGCTCCCTTAATCCAACAGGAAAATTTCTGCTCTTCTTCTCTCCAAAACATGCCACCCCAAAAAAAACCCAAACCCTTTTGTGGCCGAGAAACTAACAGTTATTTAAATCAAGCCCAGCTGTGATTTTTGTAATCAATCAAACAAAGGACAAGACAACATTATTAGTGTAATAAGAAGTAGAGAGCAAATTTAGACATCCTGACAGGGTACATTTAGCAGTTAGCGGGAAATATTACAGCAGTGAATACTATTGTCTGAAGTCCTTAAATTCAAATTTACCACTGGTTTGTTTAAAACTTTCAGGTCCCCTTTTACTAAGCCGCATAAACGTCTATGCGCGCCCAACGCATGCCAAAATGGAGTTACCGCACGACTACCGTGTGGCTCTTGCGGTAATTTCATTTTTGGCGCGCATCCGATACGCGCATCTGAAAAATATTTTTTCTTTTCGGACGCGCATAATGGACGCGTGCCCAGTGGTATTTGACCCGCGTAGGTCATTACCACCCAGATTCTTTACCGCTAGGTCAATGGTTGGCGGTAAGGTCTGAGACCCAAAATGGACGCGCCGCAATTTTGATTTTGCCTCATCGGCAAAAAAAAACAGAGGCGTGCTGAAAAATGGATTGGCGCACACCCAAAACCCACGCCTACACTTCTGCAAACCATTTTTCAGCGCACCTTTGTAAAAGGACCCCTGAAGTTGGCAATAAGGATCATAAAGAAATCTGTGAATATGGGATTGCTGTACAGTGCATTTTTGACAAAGTATAGTGGTGTGGTATTTATTTATTAATTATTACATTTGTACCCCGTGCTTTCCCACTCAAAGCAGGTTCAATGCGGTTTACATAGCAGAAGGAATGGATCCTCAGAACCTTAGCTAAAATTGGGTGGCAGAGCAGGTGGGGGGAAGAGGGGTTGGTGGTTGGGAGGCGAGGATAGTGGAGGGCAGACTTATACGGTCTGTGCCAGAGCCGGTGATGGGAGACGGGACTGGTGGTTGGGAGGCGGGGAATACTGCTGGGCAGACTTATACGGTCTGTGCCCTGAAAAAGACAGGTACAAATCAAGGTAAGGTATACACATGAGTTTATCTTGGGCAGACTTTTTCTGCCGTGCAGGTCTTTTTCTGCCGTCATCTACTATGTTACTATGTAATAGGGATTACAGAGTATTGATAGAGAAACTTGATAGAGAAAATATAAGTTAAGTATAGCAGAATAATAAAAGATATAGGTAGGTAGAGATGGGCAAGTGTTGGGTAAATGGGTTCATAGGATTAGTTTGGGTCATTTCAGTAGGCTTGCTTGAACAGATGGGTTTTTAGTGATTTCCGGAAGGGTAGATAGTCACTGATTGATCGGATAGGTCTGGGGAGGGCATTCCAGAGTTGGCTGCCTAAGAAGGAGAAGTTGGATCCATAATAGGTTTTGTACTTGAGTCTTTGGCAATTGGGGTAATGTAGATTGAGGTAAGTTCACGAGGTTTCAGACATGTTTCTGGAGGGAAGGTCAATCAGATTGAGCATATAACCCGGAGATTCACTGTGGATAATCTTGTGGATTAATGTGTGGACTTTGAAGTTGATTCGTTCTCGGATAGGGAGCCAGTGAAGTTTTTTTTCGAAGAGGTGTTGCGCATTCAAATCGTGGTTTGCCAAAAATGAGTCTTGCTGCCGTGTTAGTCCTCTTTTAAAGGTAATAGAAATAAATCAAAACAGAGAAAAGAAAATATCTTTTGATTAGTTTTCGAAGGTAACCCTTCTTCTTCAGATCGGAAAGCTAATCAAAAGATAAAAACGGTGTCATCTTATTTTCTTTTCTCTGTTTTGATTTATTTCTTTTTATTACCTTGACAAAGTACAAAAGCAGTCTAGCAGAAAGGTCAGGAGAGCTAAGCCAGAGACTATGGAGAGAGATAAAGAAGATGGCCAAAGGCAAGTAAAAGAAAGGAGAGAGACAGAACAGCATGGGAGAGGAGGGAGAAAGACAGACAGTCATTGAAAGAAGGGAGGAGAAAGGGACAGGAAGCCACAAGGGGAGGGGGGGGGGGGAGGAAGAGGAGAAGAACCACAGGAGACAAAGGGGAAGAGGGACAGAAGAGGAAGGAGGGAGAATCTATATAATAAAACTCACCCTCAACGTTCTGAAGACACTGACGTCACTGAAGCCAAGCCACTGACGTCACTTCGTTCATGAAGGGTTCGTGGTGGTGAAGCCACCGAAATCACCAAGTCTCTGGGCTCCGCCCTCGCGTCAAACGTGATGACGTCGAGGACAGAGCAATGGCGTCACACATCGAGGGCGGAGCAATGGCGTCAGTGGCTTCACAACGACGAAGGGGTGGGGGGGTTGGGGAGCAAAACCTTGCTAGCATTATATAAGAAGCATGGGAGTGGGGAGTGGAGAGGGAGAAGAGGGATTTAGGGGGTAGGGAAGGAGGCAGCATATGATATCAAAAGCATAGGAGCAGGGAGGGGGAAAAGAGACAGGGGGTAGGGGAAGGAAAGGAAGCAGAATATATCAGAAGCATGGGAGCGGGGAGGGGGAAAAGGGACAGGGAGTAGGGGAAGGGAAGGGAAGGAAGAAGAATATGATGTCAGAAGCATGGAGCACATGATAATATTTAACCATCTCTGACCTCATGTGCAACTTTCTTTAAATTAGGTGTCTTACTTTCTCTTACTCTGTTACATATCTATATGTTCCATCTTTGCTTATACCCTACACTGTCTATTAAAATGTTCTATTTCATATTGTGTTGACCTTGTAAGTAGTGAACTATTCCATACTTTGTATTGTTATTTGAATATTTTTACTGCTGTAATTGCCTATTGTTCATGTTTGATTTATTCTTACTGTGCACCGCCTTGAGTGAATTCCTTCAAAAAGGCGGTAAATAAATCCTAATAAATAAATTATAGTAACTGTGCCCCTTAATCCTAATCCACTAATCCTACATGCCAATGGGGTTTTCAGCAGATCCACAATGACAATGCATGACATCATTTTGTTTCTATTGGGTCTCCACTGTGGAGTCAATAGGACTGCTTTGAGAGCCATTGTTATAAAGGGGTTTTTTTAGTGTTCCAGGTGATCACCTGAACTAAGAGTTTACCGAAAAACAAAGGGATCACAGGATGAAGAACTTTCCATTGTAGTATCTGGATCCTTTATAGTACAGAGTAATTGGCTTTGTGGCTTGTTCAGGAGGAGGAGGGTCATTCCATAACACAACACCTATGTAAAATTTCTAAGAATGACTCTCGGACCAATCCCTAATATTGCACAAATAATTGTGAACACATTTTTCCTTTTCCGAATTAAGGGCTCTGTTTACTAAGGCGTGTTAGCGTTTTTAACGTGCCTTCAATTAGCGTGCGTGCTCACCATGTAGGCGCCTATAGGGATATTGTAGGCACGTACACAGTTAACGCACGTACAAGGTTAACGCACATTAAAAATGTTAATGTGCCTATAACATAGTAACATATAGTAGATGACGGCAGAAAAAGACCTGTACGGTCCATCCAGTCTGCCCAACAAGACAACTCATATGTGCTACTTTTTGTGTATACCCTACTTTGATTTGTACCTGTGCTCTTCAGGGCACAGACCGTATAAGTCTGCCCAACACTATCCCTAAATGTAATATGTATGTATACATGCATACATTACACCTCCACCACAGGGTGGGGTCCCCAGCTTTGCCTAAACTACACCAGGGTCGTAGCTACATGGGGCCATGAGGGCCTGGGCCCCCGCAGATTTGGCCCTGGACCCCCCTGCTGACGACCCTCTCGACCCCCCCTCCCGCTGTCAACCCGCTGTCGCCGTCTGCTACCTTTGCTGGCGGGGAACCCCAACCCCCGCCAGCCGAGGTCCTCTTCTTCCTTCGTTCTGTTTCTGAGTCTGACGTCCTGCACGTACAACGTGCAGGTTGTCAGACTCAGCAACAGAATGAAGGAAGAAGAGGACCTTGGCTGGCGGGGGTTGGGGTCCCCCGCCAGCAAAAGTAGCAGACGGCGGGGGAGGGTTGGCGGTGGGAGGGGGTTGAGTCGTGGGGGGGGTCAAAGTTGGTGGTGGCGGCGGCAGCGGTGGGAGGGGGGCTCGGCAATGGCGGGGGGGGGGGGGGTCGGCAGCGTCGGGGGGGGGCTAAAATGTGCCCCCTCACCTCGGGCTCTGGACCCCCCTCCCGCCGAAATCTGGCTATGCCCCTGAACTACACCCTCAGGAAAGTGCATATGAGTACATCTGATTTTGTTAACTTGAATGCCCATGTTTAGCTGCAGAATTGTCTGAGCCATTTTCCTTGTGTAAAATATATTCTATTTGTGGAAAATACGTTATCACATTACCACCTAAATGAGCTCTCTGGGTGCCTGAAAGCTCTCAGCTCCTGGTGTATATTAATGATTACAGTCCTTCCCATTTGAAGTGCTTGGAATTGATAGATTTCTGTTCTGGGTTTCTTTTGGCAGGTCTGAAAGGAGGACAACTGGAGAAACCAAATGAATTCTGAAGAGAGCAAACAACGGAAATATTTACACAGAGACTTTCAACTTCCAAAGGGAAGGGACAGACTTCACCAGCAAACCTCTCAGTTGCAGATTTACACCAAAGTCTGTCTTACTGCCCTAGGGCATTTCTTAATTTAGAAAGTGTTGGTGACTGGATGGCAACAGAGTGGGGGGATCCTGAAATACAGGGGAAAGAGGAGTGTATAGGATATTCTTGTGTATTGACTAGAAATTAAATAAATCATTTTACAAAAAAACATAAAACGGAAGCAGAAAAAAATTGTTCTTCAAATATTTAAAATTAGTTTCCTTGCTTTTGAAATTCACAACTAAGCCAGTGTTGGTGGCAATGTGGTAGAAGGTGGCTTAAGGTTGTCTAATTACACAATGTCATTGGGTTCGCAATTCAGCAGGACTTATCTGGGTAGGAGGAAAGGCTCCTATCTGGACAAGTCCCATTGACAAGGGCATACCCAGATTTTCGGTGGCACCTGAGATGGATAGTGCCACTGAATACCTCAGAGACCACTGCAGCACTGTGGCTGAGGGGAGATATGATAGACGTCTATAAAATAATGAGTGAAGCTGAACGGGTAGATGTGAAGCGTCTGTTTATGCTTTCCAGAAATACTAAGACTAGGGGGCATGCAATGAAGCTACAAAGTAGTAAATTTAAAACGAATCGGAGAAAATGTTTCTTCACTCAATGTGTAATTAAACTCTGGAATTTGTTGCCGGAGAATGTGGTAAAGGCAGTTAGCTTGGCAGAGTTTAAAAAAGGTTTGGACAGCTTCCTAAAGGAGAGTGAGTGGAGGAGTAGCCTAGTGGTTAGTGCAGTGGACTTTGATCCTGGGGAACTGAGTTCAATTCTCACGGCAGCTCCTTGTGACTCTGGGCAAGTCACTTAACCCTCCATTGCCCCTGGTACAAAATAAGTACCTGAATATATGTAAACTGCTTTGAATGTAGTTGCAAAAACCTCAGAAAGGCAGTATATCAAGTCCCCTTTCTCTTCCCATTATTAAATTGGACTTGAGGAAAATCCACTATTTCTGGGATAAGCAGTATAAAATGTTAGTACTTTTTTGGGATCTTGCCAGGTATTTGTGACATGGATTGGCCACTGTTGGAAACAGGATGCTGGGCTTGATGGACCTTTGGTCTGTCCCAGTGTGGCAATACTTATGTACTTATGTTAGTGTCAGGGGGGTCTGAGGGTACAGTCAGGGCAGAGTGGAATGTTATCTGGGCACTGCCAATATTCAGTACCGATGCCTGGATAACTACCTGGCCATTTTTGGCCACATAAATTACAGTCCTGATTACATCCTGATTGATGTGCAAAAGTCTGGAATACGCAGCTCTTAATGCTGTTTGGAAGTTTCAGTGTGCAATTTTTCACATAACTGTAGACGTTATGGTGGAACATTGTTGTTTCTGGATTCATTTAGGCAGTGAGTTAATGTGTCAAAACTATTGTGATTCAAGACATGTATTGGGAATTCTGTCCCCATCAGTGGCGTAGCCACAGGTGGGCCTGGGTGGGCCGGGACCCACCCACTTTGGACTCAGGCCCACCCAAAATTGTGACACTCTTGCTGTGGCTAGTGGGGATCCCCAAACCTCGCTAGCTGAAGATTTTTCTCTCCTTGGGCAGCCTGCACTCTTCCAAATGCAAACCAGCAGCACTTGCCTTGAGCTGACACTGAGACCGGTCCTTCTGCACATGCTCAGTTTTCACACATACAAAACCACTGAGCATTCGCAGCCTACCAGCGGCTGCCGTTTGAAAGAGGCGGGTTTTGCCAGCCTGCCATAGGCGGTCGGTGGCCCAACTGTTTGGAGAGGCTAAAGGGGGCGGGGTTAGGGGTGGGGCCAGGGGTGGAGCTTAAATCCATAATTCTCTGATAATACATAAAATAAATAAATAAATAAAAATAAAAGTCACAATGAATACCTTTTATTAAATTTAGATATTAGATATGTATCATATGTCAAAGAATAAAGTGGTTGCTCAAAGCATATACTAAGCACAATCGCTCAACTGCAAAACACTATGCACAACTTTGTGCAAAAACACACTCTGAACCTTACTGTACCATAAATATTACACTGGGCAGAACCTAATACACCACTATACCACCCATACGGAAAATGCAGACCGTCAACAATATGAAACAAGGGATCATATCATCACAATTCTCATGTAGAGCCACAAAACACCCTAATTCATGTTTAATGTGGGATAAAATGCCATAAATAAGTAAATAAATATAAACTTTTAATGTTGAGCACCTGATTCTCAAAGTGGACATATTCCAAACACTATAATGAAAATAAAAGGATCTTTTCTACCTTTGTTGTCTGGTGACTTTTTCTGATCATGCTGGCCCAGTATCCGATTCTGCTGCTATCTGTCCTCAGTGCAGGTCAGGAAGTCATCCTCGTTAAATATCTCCCTGGCAACCCAGGAGACCTCCAGCCAACCCCCCCCCCCCCCCTGCTTTCCCAGCAGTAAGGTAAACAAACCATAAACCAATTTCTACAACTGGTTACACAAGGCTAGAGGGCTTTCACTGCAGCTCCTGCTGTGAGGATGGAGGTAAACCAACAATTTAAACCCCTCAGAGCACAGCAGGGGAGGCTTAGCCTCTCCAAGCCTCTTATACCGGGCGCCTATGCAGCCTGCCCATTTGTCTGGATTTCCAGACAAATGAGCAGGCTGGCAGGCGGACGGGCGGGCCCTAGTGGTGTCCTATCCTCCCCTCCTCTTACTATACTGCCCTGGTGGTCTAGTGACCTCTTCAGAACAGGAAAGAGCCCCCTCTTTCTTGCCTGAGCACCTGCATGCTGCTTCTCGCTGACCCTCCCCCAACCAAGGTACCATCATGTGGCGGTGTGAGGCAGCGGGGGACTGGTGGGGGTTGGAAAACCCCGCCAGCCAAGGTATTTGCGGTTGCGGTGCTTCAGCTGGTGGAGATTTGCTCTGGTTTGCCTGGCTTTGTTACCCACTTTGAACTGTACAGTATTAGCGGGATATAAGCTTCTGTGGTACGATTTGGTATGGTATAATCATCCTCTATTGTTCTCAGCAGTTTATACCCTGAGAAACAGAAGACCTTGGCTTTCCAGTTACCCACTGCAGTTCTATACAGTTCCTTGATAATAAGCATGTCAAGTTCCCTTAAATTCTGGCATACTATTGGGCTCATTTTTGAAAGAGAAGGACGCCCATCTTTCGACATAAATCGGAAGATGGACGTCCTTCTCACAGAAACGTCCAAATCGGTATAATCGGTGTACTCCGTCGCAGGGACGGCCAAAGTTCAAGGGGGCGTGTCGGAGGCATAGCGAAGGCGGGACTTGGGCATGTTTAACACTTGGACGTCTTTGACCCATAATTGAAAAAAGCAAGGACGTCCCTGACAAACACTTGGACGTTTTCACCTGGACGTGGTTTGTTTTTACGAATAAGGCACAAAAAGGTGCCCAAAATGACCAGATGACCACCAGAGGGAATCAGGGATGACCTCCCGTTACTCCCCCAGTGGTCACTAACCCCCTCCCACCCTCAAAAAACATCTTTCAAAATATGTCGTGGCAGCCTCAGATGTCATACTCAGGTCCATGACAGCAGTATGCAGGTCCCTGGAGCAGTTTTAGTGGGTGAGTGCACTTCAGACAGGCGGACCCAGCACCATCCCCCCCCTACCTGTTACGTTTGTGGAGGAAACAGCGAGCCTTCCAAAACTCACCACAAACCCACTCTACCCACATCTAGGTGCCCCCCTTCACCCGTAAGGGCTATGGTAGTGGTGTACATTTGTGGGTAGTGGGTTTTGGGGGGGTTGGGGGGCTCAGCACACAAGGTAAAGGAGCTACGATCCTGGGAGCAATTTATGAAGTCTACTGCAGTGCCCCCTAGGGTGCCCAGTTGGTGTCCTGGCATGTCAGGGGGACCAGTGCACTGCAAATGCTGGCTCCTCCCACGACCAAATGGCTTGCATTTGGTCGTTTCTGACATGGACTTCTTTGGCTTTGAAAATCGCTGAAAATCAGAAACGTCCATGTCTAGGGACGTCCATCTCTAAGGACAACCAAATTTAAGGATTTGGACGTCCCTGATGGTATTTTCGAAACGAAAGATGGACATCCATCTTGTTTCAAAAATACGGGTTTCCTCGCCCCTGGATCGGGACGTTTTGCAAGGACGTCCAAATCGAAACTTGGACGTCCCTTTCGAAAATGCCCCTCCACATCTATTTTTTTCATTCTTTTGAGCTTAACTTGAAGGCTGGATATGGGAACAGACACTTATAGGAAGTGCAGAAGAGCTTGATAAAACCCCCATCTGAGCCTGAAATGACATTATATGCAGGATTTGATGCGGAACATGGAAATGGTTTTGCTCTTTTACCTCCTGTAAGAGACCGTCCCACTTGAACCAAGACTCTGGAAATAGCTTTGCCTGAAATGCTCTTTTTCACGATATCCCACTAGTTAATATTTACAATTTTGAGATGATTATTACTCTAGTTTCACAAAGTATTTCTGAATAATGACTGCCAAAAATTTACATTGCTAATTTATGCTAATCCAATCAGCACTCCACACTTCCTGAAGTCCCCTATGGTGTTAATTTCTGTTGAATAGATCCCTCTCTTAAGGCGCTTGCCTGGCTGTCATATCTGAATAAGGGGCTGACATGCTAGTGAAGGATCCTGTATTTGATGGATTTCTGGATGTCTCACCTTGCTCCAGTTAAAGGCAGTGACGTAGCTACGTGGGGCCATGGGGGCCTGGGCCCCTGTAGATTTGGCCCTGGACCCCCCTGTCGATGACCCTGTCGACCCCCCTCCCGCCGCCAACCCTCCCCCGCCGCCGTCGCCATCAGCTACCTTTGCTGGCGGGGTACCCCAACCCCCGCTAGCCGAGGTCCTCTTCTTCCGGCGCAAGGCTTCATTCTGTTTCTGTAAGTCTGACGTCCTGCATGTACAATGTGCAGGACGTCAGACTCACAGAAACAGAACGAAGCCTTGCGCTGAAAGAAGAGGACCTCGGCTGGCGAGGGGGTTGGGGGTCCCCTGCCATCAAAGGTAGGCGATGGCAGGGAAGGGTTGGCGGCGGGAGGGGGCGTTGAGAGGGTCGTCCGCAAAGGGGGGTCAAAGTTGTTTGTGGCAGCGGGCGGGTGGGGGGGTTGGCGGTGCCAGGGGGGGGCTAAAATGTGCCCCCTCACCTCAAGCTCTGGACCCCCCTCCTGCTGAAGTCTGGCTACGCCCCTGGTTAAAGCTATCATGATCAGAAATAGACAGCAGACGTGTAACATCTTCAGTTGGGACTGGAGGGTTATGGGGAAGCAGAAATAGAGACCAATTATGGAGATTTCAAGAACCTGCCTCTCAATATTGTTGATCTTCTCAGCTTGCAGGCACTGATGGTTGTAAAGGAAACACAGACTTGTTGTCTACACCAGATTTTTTGACACACCTCCCAGAGGCGTAACCAGATGGTCAATTTTGGTTGGGCCTGAGCCCAAGGGCATGGAATTTACCCCCTCCCCCGGGGCATGTGTGAAAACTGAGCATGTGCAGAAGGGCTGGTCGCAGCGTCAGCTCAAGGTAGGGTTATCATATTTGTTCCCCTCAAAAAGAGGACACATGCCCCTCCCCTGCCACACCCACCCTGTCCCCATCCCGTCTCCTGTCACATCCCACCCTACCCCTTTCACACCCACCCCGCCCCGTCACACCCCCATGCTGCCCCCATCACACACCCCTAAGGGTGTCCTATCCTATCCTCCCCTCCCCTTTCCTTACTGTACTGTCCTGGTGGCCTAGTGACCTCTTCTGAGCAGGAAAAAGCTCCCTCTTTCCTGCCCGGAGTGCCTGCATACTGCTTCTTGCTGATTCTGGTCCCGGCGCTGATTCAAAATGGCTGCTGACAGTGACCTTGCAAGACTTCTGTGGCCAATTTTGAATCGGTGAGCAGAAAGAGCACGGGAAAATTGACCAACCCGCAGGCAGCGGTGGTGAACCACTCAAAAAGTTGCAACCAGTGACTTTTAAAAAATTCTCATGGGGAGCCCCCAAGTCCACGGGAAAACCATGGACCTGTCAACTTTGATGCAGGGCTCAGCCTCTACCTACTCCAGCCCTTTCAACTTAGCACCTTCTTCTTGTGACTAGAGCCCCATTGGCTAGATCCTACCACGGTATCTGCACTGGAAGGGGGGAAGATTGGAGAGCCACAGAAAAATATCCAGGCACTTAAGGCATCATTCTGACTTTGAGCCCAGTAATTTACAAATCTGTAGAATTCTAAGAAATCCAGACAGTTGGCGATCCAAGGCTCCTGAGTCCTCAGTAGCACATCTGATAGGGCCCCCCCAAAACATGCCTAGTTTGCCTATGCCTTAGTTGGCTCTGGTTTCTAGGGCTGGGGATTCAGTGAATCCTCCGAAGGCACTGATTGCACTCCACAGGTGCAATCCTCCTTTGTACCAATCGTGGGTTGCCAGGTTGAAAAATTTTCCCCGCCCAAAACGAGCCCCAAACCCACCCAAAACCCGCCCAAAAGTAAACCCCACCCCCAATGTAATCAACCCCACCCCCAACATCATCAACCCCACCTCTGACGTACCCTCCAACGTCACTAACCCCGCCCCCGACGTCGTTAACCCAGCCTCTGCGAGGCTTCTATTGGACCAAATTGGACCAATAGAAGCCCCAGAAAACCGCCCGAATCCGCAACACGGCTTTTTAAAAGCCGCCCAATTTCCCGCAGCCCGCAGACAGCAAAAATTGCCCGCAATGGGTCGCGGAAAGCTGCCCAATTGGGCGGGAAACCCGCAGACCTGGCAACCCCTTAGGGACCAATCGGATCAAAGGTAAACAAACAAAACAAAAAGCATAATCCTAGGGCTGAGGATTCAGTGTGTCCCCTGAAGGCCCCGACTGCAGTCCACCAAGGTTGGATTACTCTTTTGCACCACTCGTGCTGTCTGCTCTGTTGCTGACAAAAGAAGGGGCCAACTGGATCAAAGGTAAAATTGTACATTCGTTCGTAGGGCTGGGATTCAGGTGCCCTTTTACTAAGCCGCGTAAGCGTCTATGTGTGACCAACGCGTGCCAAAATGGCGATACCGCCCGGCTACCATGTGGCTCTTGCGGTGATTTCATTTTTGGCGTGCGTCCGATACACGTGTCCGAAAAATTTCAGACATGCCTATTGGGCACATGCCGAGCGGCATTTGACGCACATAGGTCATTATCACCCAGTTAACGCGTGAGACTTTACCACTAGGTCACGGCAGGCGGGAAGGTCTCAGACCCAAAATGGACGGGCAGCCATTTTCATTTTGCCGCACATCCGTTTTCGGCAAAAATTTTAAAAAGGCATTTTTTTGCAGGCGCACTGAAAAATGATTGTGCACGCGCCCAAAACACGCGTCTTCACTACCGCAGGCTATTTTTCAGCGCACCTTGGTAAAAGAACCCCTCAGTGAATCCCCTGAAGTTCCTGACAACCCGCCACTCTCCCCCCTTCAAATTTAGATGTGTAGGACTGAGCTCATCCTCCATGTACCTCTGACTCGGACCCCTTTTCGCCCTGGTAACTCTTCACAGCAATTTTGTGAGGAGAAAGTTATAGATAAAAAATTAAAAATTCCAGGAGTTGTTCTCAACTAACCAGTGGCTTAGCCACAGGTGGGCCTGGGTGGGCCGGGGCCCACCCACTTAGGGCTCAGGCCCACCCAACAGCAGCACATATTTAGTGCTAGCTAGTGGGGATCCCAAGCTCCGCCAGCTGAAGACCTCCCCCTGCTCTCCACGTCAGCAGTCTAAACTTCCTAAGCTGCTGATACTGGCCTCATCGCATTGGGGGGGGGGGGGAGAACACTTGGTGCCCACCCACTTCTTGACTAGGCCCACCCAAAATCTGCTGTCTGGCTACTCCCCTGCGACTAACAGCTTTCCTTTGAAGACCAAGCTCATGCAGTAATTGCTCAGATGTTCAAGACAATGTGGAGATTAAGAAGAGTTAGAACTTACTTTAACAAGAGCTCGTTCAGATTAGTTATTCAAACACTGACACTGTCACAATCGGACTATTGTAATACAATATATGTAGGAAGCAAAGAATCTGTACTTAAGGTGCTTCAGACAGCACAAAACACAGCTGCATCAAAATTGAACAAGCCCCCCCGCCCCCCTCTTTACTTACAGCATTACATTGGCTTCCAATCAGAGGTCGAATTATGTTCAAGATATGTACATTAATTTTCAAAATTCTGTTTGGTACAGCACCTGACTATATGACGAGTCTAATTATCTTGTCAGCTAGAAATGCAAAGCCAACATCAAGGGAATATGTGTTATTACATCTACCTAGTTTGTTAAAATGTAACATACAAGTCTATTTATACAGCTGGATTTAGGTGAGGGGTTTGGGGAGGGGGGAGAGGGTGGGGGGTGGGGAGAAAATTGTACATTGCTTCTAGACAGACATGTTCAGATCTTTGGATGTGTTTGTATTTGGACAAATGTCTGGTATAGGTTCTGTCACTGTTTAATAAAAAGATTTAAACATACAGCTGGATTTGGTTATCTAGGATTTAAATGGTGGAATCTCATTCCTAAAGAAATCAGAAGCAAAAAGCTCTTATCTTCTATTCTGAAAAGCTTTAGAAACCTATCTGTAAATGTAATCATTAATGTTAAAACCCTCATACTAATTACATGTAAACTGTTACTCATTGCTTAATTGTAAGCCACAGTGAACCAATGAGCCAAAATTTGCTTTTTGGATAATTTGGGAGACAGGGGCGTAGCTACTATGGGGCAACGGGGGCCTGGGCCCCTGTAGATTTTTTTTTTTTGGTTACATTTGTACCCCGCGCTTTCCCACTCATGGCAGGCTCAATGCGGCTTACATGGGGCAATGGAGGGTTAAGTGACTTGCCCAGAATCACAAGGAGCTGCCTGTGCCTGAAGTGGGAATCGAACTCAGTTCCTCAGGACCAATGTCCACCACCCTAACCACTAGGCCACTCCTCCTGGACCCCCCTACAGACGACCCTCTCAACCCCCCTCCCGCCGTCAACCCGCCGTCGCCGTCTGCTACCTTTTTTTTTTCACTTTAAATATTTTTATTAATGAAGCAACTTACAATATTCAAGAGTGTACAGATAATGCCAAGTTGACCTAAAATATTGGACATCCATATAACAGAAAAGAACAAAACAACAACCCAGTCACCCTTATGGTGAAAATTGAACTATCAACTCCCAATCACTATAAACAAGGGTCTACACCCTCAGCTCTGTCCTACCCCCCTTAAATTTGTTCAAGCATATAATTGCCTCACTTCCCCCTCTAGCCCTCCTCGTCCGTTCCTCCCTTCCCTACCGCCCCCCTCCCTCCCTTCCCACCTTCCCCCCTCCCCAACTATCACCCGTTCCTATCAAAGTTTGATTGTCCCCACCCATTCTTGCAGTTGAGACCATCCTCTCTTGCACCGTAGCTCCCCATCTCTACGGTATGCCGTTAAGCGTTCCATAGCTATGAGTTGTTCTAATTTTGCTTTCCAATCCCCCAAGGAAGGAGGGCCAGTAACTCGCCACTTCCGAGCTATCAGGCATTTTGCTGCCGCCAGACCCCAACGTAACATTTAGCTCCATTCCCATGAGTCACTGTCATTATACATCCCCAGCAAGCACACCTGTGGACTGCACACCATGGAATCTCCAAACATTCTTACCAATGCTTTCATCACCGCCTCCCAAAACGGTATCAACCGGGGGCAGGACCACCAAATGTGCAGAAATGAGCCCTTGTCTTTACCACATCTCCAGCACCGGTCAGAAGAATTAGGGTACATACCCCTAATTCTCTCAGGAGTGTAATATCACCTCGATAGCACCTTGTATGCATTCTCTTGCACTAGAGCGCACGTGGAGGCCTTTTGAACCTCCCCACATATCCTCTCCCATTCCTGATCATTGAAGCAGCAATTTAAGTCTGATTCCCATGCTCCCTTGAAGTGAAAGGGGGCAGGGTCACTGCCTCGCCGTCTGCTACCTTTGCTGGCGGGGGACCCCAACCCCTGCCAGCCGAAGTCTTCTTCCTTCGTTTTGTTTCTGAGTCTGACGTCCTGCACATACAACGTGCAGGACGTCAGACTCACAGAAACAGAATGAAGCCCTGCAGATCGCAAGGCTTTGTGCAGGACGTCAGACTCGGAAACAAAATGAAGGAAGAAGAGGACCTCAGCTGGCGGGGGTTGGGGTCCCCCGCCAGCAAAGGTAGGCGATGGCGGGCGGGGGTCAAAGTTGTTGGTGGTGGTGCTGGCAGCGGTGGGGGGTGTTGGCAATGGCGGGAGGGGGGGGGGTCGGCGGCGCCGGGGAAGGGGCTAAAATGCACCCCCTCACCTTGGGCTCTGGACCCCCCTCCCGCCGAAGTCTGGCTACACCCCTGGTGGAAGATAAGGATAAATAAATAAATAAAATTAAATAAAAAATTAACCAAAAAGGGAGAGATTTTTAAAAGCAAACTTTTATGTGGCTAAACGTTGATTTTACCAATAGAAATCTTTTAAATATTGGCCTCAATCTATATGTGTCAGTAAAGGTAGATAAAGACTTTGCCTTTTGCCTCTAGCTGTAGTACCGCGAGACTACCACTAGGGGTAGCTGGTGCTAGTTTTTGAATCTGGTATCAGCAGGGGATTGATCCTGTCCTGACCCCAATTAGACACCAGGGATTGTATCAGGGGAGGGGGCTTTGGGAACTGGGGTCTTCAAGGGGGGTCTGGAATTAGGGGAAGCATTGGGGGTTCTTGTTTGGGGGGGTATCAGGGGGGTTTTGATCAAGTTTCATTAGTATTTTCTACCATCTAGGCGGCTTACAATCTAATAAAAGAATAGAAATGCACAGAAGACAGACAGTGTAGGAAAGGGGGGGGGGGGGAGCAGAAATACAATTATAAAAACAGGAAAGATAGGGGGGTACACACAAAAGGTAAGCATTGGTGTCTTCCAAGGAACCCTTGGTTGACTTTAAAAGAATATATTGGGAAGTTAGCAGAAGGCATCAATAAAAAGGAATGTCTTTAAGCCAACTTTGAATTGAGTAATTGAATTGTGGGGGCAATAGGTTTCATAATTGCTGCCCAGTACTGAAAATACAGAGTTTCTGGTATTCTCATAGAGGGTTACCATATGGCTCCAGAAAAGGAGGACACATTGATCTAGTCCAGGTTTTGCTTCCATTGAAAGCAATGGAAGTAAAACCCAGACTGGCTCAATCTGTCCACCTTTTTCTGGAGCTTGTATAAGCCATATGGTAACCCTACTCCTGGGCCTACCTTGTCCCCACTCAATCCTATACATGGCTGACTCCAGATCAAAATGGCTTCTGGGACTTCCAGTAGCAGTCTTGTGAGAATGCTGTTGGAAGCCCGGCAGTCATTTTGAGACTGGAAATGGCACAGGCAGGACACTCCTGCCCGTACTGGTTCCAATCGCAAAATGGTTGCCGGGGCCTCCAGCTGCAGTCTCATGAGACTGCCATTGGAAGTCCTGGAAGCCATTTTGACCTGGAGCCAGCTGTGTGCAAGAAGTGGGGACACTCCAAAGCACACTACCCACCAATGATATGGTAGGCCCATGAGGGGGCTGCCACTGGCAAGTGGGTCCAGAAGGGACTCTTTGTTGGGAGGGGAGTGGGCCAGACCCAGGGCAAGGCCGCCCACGAGGCCCCGCCCCTGCCACCCTTACCACCCCACCCCCTGAGGTCACCACCGCTGCTCCCCCCTCCACCCCCCCCCCCGAGGTCGCCACCACTCCGCCCCGAGATCACCGCAGCCACTGCTCCCCCCCTCCGTCCACCACCGGGCCAGGCCCCCTGCATTGAAATCGCAGACTCACCTCCATGAAAGCAGCACTGCAGGTAGCAGAACGCCTCCCTTCGGCCCTCCTTCCCTCCTTGTGTCCCGCCCTTGCGGAAGTTACGTCAGACGGGGGCGGGACACAGGAGGGAAGGAGGGCCGAAGGGAGGCGTTCTGCTCACCTGCTTTCATGGAGGTGAGACTGCGATTTCAATGCAGGGGGCAGACGGTCGACGACGGAGGGCGGATGGGACTGCGGCGCCAGGCCCCACTTGGAGGCCCGGGCCCGGGGAATTTTGTCCCCCCTGCCCCCGGCGGTGGCTATGTGTAGAATCTCAAATAGGGAAAGTGAAATGGGACTTGATATACTGCCTTTCTATGGTTTTTGCAACTACATTCGAAGTGGTTTACATAGTATATACAGGTACTTATTTGTACCTGGGGCAATGGGGGGAGGGGGGGGGGGGTGGACTTAGGTGACTTGCCCAGAGTCACAAAGAGCCTTAGTGGGAATTTAACCCAGTTTCCCAGGCTCAAAGTCTGCTGCATTAACCACTAGGCTGTGCCTTAGGATTCTGGAATGTTGCTATTCTTTGGGGTTCTACATGGAATGTTGCTACTACTCTTTGAGATTGTGTATGGAATGTTGTTAATGGGTCTTGACATATTGCCTTTCTGTGGTTTTTGCATCTACATTCAAAGTGGTTTACATATTATATAGAGGTACTTATTTGTACCAGGGGTAATGGAGGGTTAAGTGACTTGCCCAGACTCACAAGGAGCTGCAGTGGGAATCAAATTCAGTTCCCCAGGCTCAAAGTCTGCTGCCTTAACCACTAGGCTATTCCTTAGCTTGTTAGCGAGGATATTCAATCTGCCAAGGACTGGATTTAATAAACGGCACTCAAAATTTAGCGCCCAATAGCATCAGCGCTAAGCGTGATTCCATAAAGGGAATATGTGATTAATAGAATCGTGCTTAGCACCAATTCTGTGCTAAAAATTTTAGGTGCCGGACTTATGCCTAAACCAGGTGTAAATGCTGGTGGTGAAATTGGGCATGCTCAAGTCGTATTCTGTAAATCCACGCATAACTTTTTGGGATGCTCGCGACATGCCCCTAGCTTACCCCCCTTTTCAGATATATGCTATAAAAGTTAAGTGCCGAGCCTTATAGAATAAATTATATACTTATGTCCCAAACAATATTATATTCAGCAGGAAGTTATTTCAAACTCATATTCAAATATATCCAATAGATATTTCTCAAGATTTTATAGATGTAATTATAGGGATTATCAGATTTCTATGCATCACGCAGCCATATGAACAATAATGTTCTATCGTTTTTTCTTTTCAACGAAATGGCGCGGTGCAAATCCTCATAGAATCCCACTATATTTATTCAAATATTTTAATTAATTTCATCCAAAGAGAATTTTCTCAAAAATTCTTAAAAAATCCTTAAAGATTGCAACTTATCTTAGATGGCAGCAGCATAGAGTTATCAGGAACCTCCGCCGACATGGCCAAGTTTCGCTATACGCTTTATCAAGGAGGAGGCTCACTGCAAACCATTAATACAAATAGAGACAAAGATTAGATTATTTTCATAAAAGGATTCCATAAAATCTTAAACTTTAGAATGAGTAAAATATAATTTTTACCGTTGTAGCTTTCATACCGTTCCTGCATCAACAAAATGGCCGCGGCATCTAAGCACACGCCTTCCTCTTAAATAAGCTACAGCTGATCAAAAAAAGAAACTCCAGGATTGGATAGACAACCAACAGCAGCAGCCAATCACATTAGATCAGCGACCACCAGTCTATCTCAGAATTCAAGCCGTCAGGGTACAAAGAGTTAAGTTGAAAAATCCATCTTTGCTCTTTAAAATTTAATAATTGACCAATATTACCACCCTCCCATCCCGCACAAATGTGGTCAATAATTCTCCATTTAAGGTCTATAACTGAGTGATGAAATTCTAACCAGTGTTGAACCAATGGTGCTGAAAGCACTTGATGTTTTATACGAGACTTATGTTCATTCAGACGCACCTTAATAGGTCTACTGGATCTCCCTACATATATCTTATGGCAGGGACAAATTATAACATATATCACATTAGACGTCAAACAATTAGTATTTGATCTAGCATAAATGGGTCGAGACCCATCTGAATGTCGCCAAAGTGCACCTTCAATAGTGGTAGCACTCCATTGGCATGCTCCACATTTTGAATGGCCTACAATAGAAGAGTCACTGCATCCATAATCCAATCTTTTATATGACAATAACTCCCCTAAGGTTTTACTACGTTTGTAAGCCCCAATCGGGTGATGTGAAAAACATTCATATATCTGTAAAACCTGCCAGTGTTGATGAATACTTTTTAAAATATTAGAACTCAATGGAGAGTAAGGGAGAACAACAGTAAGTTTATCCTCTGAATCAGTAGCACGATATTGTAACAATAAGTCCCTATTGGAGAATTTTGCTCGCAAATAAGCTTTTCTAACCACTGATTTTGGATAACCTCTATCTATAAATTTCTTTATTAATTTACTAGCTTGATCCTCAAAATTACCCAGTTCAGAACATATTCTTCTAATTCTTAAAAATTGACTTATAGGTAAACTGGTTTTCAGATGATAGGGATGAAAACTAGAAAAATGTAACAAAGTATTTCGAGAGGTAGGTTTCTGAAACACAGTAGTATGTATTTGATTGGATGTTTTAAAAACCCAAACATCCAAAAATTCCAAGCTGTGATGGTGATAATGAAATGTAAACTTCAAATTATTCTGTAAAGAGTTCAATTTATCCATAAAGTGTAACAAAGATGTCTCTGTACCTTCCCAAATAAAGAAAATATCATCCAAATAACGTTTCCAATAAGAAATATTATTGAATTCCTGTAGTGTATAGATCATCTGCTCCTCAAATTTGGCAAGATATAGCGTTGCCACAGAAGGAGCCAACGTGGCCCCCATTGCTATACCTGTTTTTTGTATGAAAAATTGTTTTTGAAAAAAGAAATAATTCTTCTCAATAACCAAACGAGCCAATTTCATAAGGAATTCAGTAGAGATCCGATGAGGAGTAGAGCGTTGATCCAGTATTTCTTGGATAATATTTAAAGCTGCATCCTGTGGAATAACAGTATATAAAGAAGTGACATCTACTGTAACTAAAATGGAACATTCCCCAAAATTAACATTTTGAAGACTACAGAGAAAATCAGTTGTATCTTTTAAATATGATTTCACTTGTTGAGCAGCTGGTTTCAAAAAAACATCCAATAATATCGAAAGTGGTTCCAAAATGGTATTGCACAATGCCACAATCGGGCGACCAGGTGGATTAGTAGTATTTTTATGTACTTTCGGGAGAAAGTATATCCTGGGAGTATTTGGATATTCTGAGTATAAAAAACGAGCTTCACGCGATGTCAACATACCAGCAACCGTGCCTTCCTCAATAAGGATCTTAATTGAATGTTGTAATTCTGGTAAAGGATCCATCAAAAGTATTTCATAAGTCTTAGCTTCATTTAATTGTCGATAACTCTCTAAAAGGTATTTACTAGTCTCCCAAAGAACTACAGCCCCTCCTTTATCTGCCCGCACTATTAAAGTTTCACGTTGATTTTGCAATTGAATTAGGGCTTCAGACTGACCTTTAGAGAGATTATAAATAGGAACCGTATGTTTAAATGCAATCTCCAATTTTACCAAATCATTCAAGATACATCTTTGAAAAGCTATTACTGACGGATCCAGATTCTCCAAAGGCATCCATGTAGATTTAGGACGAACTAAGGAACTATCAGGAAATGATGGATTCAATAGAAACATTTTTTTTAAATGTAATTTCCTAAAGAATTTATATAGCGAAACTCGCATCAAGAAGGGATCATACTTGGCTGATGGAACAAAACCAAGGCCCAGATTTAATAGCTGTTCCTGGCCAACCGAAAGTTCATAAGATGAAACATTTACTATTGCTGAACCTGATTGGTATGGGCTCGAGTCTGATAGTATCTGCCCGAGCCTGACACATCTTCTTGATTCCTCTGGTTCTGAAATCGAGTTTGCCTCCCCCGACGGCCTCTGTAAAAAGGGCGATGGCCGTCAGAGGGTGCCTGGTTCCTTACAGACTGAAAAGTTCTTCTATCTTCCCCACTAGAATCACTCTCACTTGTGTTACCCATGAATACCGTTTCTGCTGTTGTTCTAGTGAACCGATCCTTGTTCATCCAAAAATATATTTGGTTAGAAGCATAGTCTCTTTCATCCCGCTTGAATTTTTTTATTTTAAATTGACGAATAGACTCTTTTGTCAATTTTAATTTAGCAGTAAGGTCAGCTATGGATCTTGAGTATTCTTCCGCTGGTGTATTTATTTTTAATGCCTCCGACATAGAGGATACTTTTGATTTTAAATCCTGTTCTACTGTTGCTGTAGTTTCCACAATCAATAGCATAAGATTCCTGCTACATTTATTAAGTATCGCATTCCATTTCTTCATAAAGCCATCATCATATGTAAACAAAGATGGTGCTTTTTGCATCCTTAAACCTCTGGGGATCATATGGCATTTAATGTACTGCGCCATAGTATCCCCATGCAATTCCGCTTGTATGAGGCGCCTATTCAAAGATTCAAATTCAAACCAGGACGCACCTCCTGAGATTCCTGAATCGTTATCCATAATATTGGCACGTTGAATTAATTTCGACATCTGCTCGTCTGAATATCCAAACATATCCATCTCAGTTGTAGTCATTATGATCACTGTAGCTATTACTTGGTGAAGATCAATAGATACTCTACATTTAAATCACCTAGATAGAACTTTGTGGGGACTATATGTCAAAATTATATACTTATGTCCCAAACAATATTATATTCAGCAGGAAGTTATTTCAAACTCATATTCAAATATATCCAATATTGGTCAATTATTAAATTTTAAAGAGCAAAGATGGATTTTTCAACTTAACTCTTTGTACCCTGACGGCTTGAATTCTGAGATAGACTGGTGGTCGCTGATCTAATGTGATTGGCTGCTGCTGTTGGTTGTCTATCCAATCCTGGAGTTTCTTTTTTTGATCAGCTGTAGCTTATTTAAGAGGAAGGCGTGTGCTTAGATGCCGCGGCCATTTTGTTGATGCAGGAACGGTATGAAAGCTACAACGGTAAAAATTATATTTTACTCATTCTAAAGTTTAAGATTTTATGGAATCCTTTTATGAAAATAATCTAATCTTTGTCTCTATTTGTATTAATGGTTTGCAGTGAGCCTCCTCCTTGATAAAGCGTATAGCGAAACTTGGCCATGTCGGCGGAGGTTCCTGATAACTCTATGCTGCTGCCATCTAAGATAAGTTGCAATCTTTAAGGATTTTTTAAGAATTTTTGAGAAAATTCTCTTTGGATGAAATTAATTAAAATATTTGAATAAATATAGTGGGATTCTATGAGGATTTGCACCGCGCCATTTCGTTGAAAAGAAAAAACGATAGAACATTATTGTTCATATGGCTGCGTGATGCATAGAAATCTGATAATCCCTATAATTACATCTATAAAATCTTGAGAAATATCTATTGGATATATTTGAATATGAGTTTGAAATAACTTCCTGCTGAATATAATATTGTTTGGGACATAAGTACATAATTTTGACATATAGTCCCCACAAAGTTCTATCTAGGTGATTTAAATGTAGAGCCTTATAGAATAGCACAAATCCTGACTGGAGCCGAGGAACTGCAGTAATTGGTTATTAGCTCCCAATTATTGCTAGTTAAGGGCTCGTTGCCTGTGCAACATTGGACGTCATATATAGAATCCAGGGGTAACTGACTAAGGGGCCCTTTTACTAAGCCGTGGTAAAGTGTGGTCTGCGTAAGTGTAGGCGCGTGTATTAGGCATGCGCCGGGTCGGTTTTTACCACGCCTGCAAAACAGGGTTTTTTTATGTGACGGGAAAAGGGCATGTGGTAAAACTGAAACCAGGGTGCGTCAAAAAAAACAGCCTAAGCCCTTAACGCCACTCATTGATCTAGCAGTAAGGGCTCACGCGCTATGTGCATGGTGACCGGTTGGTGCGCGCCAACTGCCGATTACCGCTGGAAACGTTGCACCTAGGAGGAAATTGAGCCTGCCATGAGTGGGAAAGCGCGGGGTACAAATGTAACAAATAAATAAATAAATAAATAATTCATCCAGGCATTATGGGCTATCTAACACAAACTCCCAGGATATTTTGTATCTGTTTCTAAAGGAAAACAGGCTCCATTAATTGTCAATGTCTAACAAAAAAGTGTTCTGTTTTAACTTCCATTTAGCTCTAATAGAAATAAACGGAAGTTACAATTGTATTTGACCTTCAGGAGTATAATCAAGATTTAGCATTACAGATGAGAAGCGAAACACTGGCTCTTAGAGCACTTTCCCCCACTGGAAGCAATTTCATATCAACTCATTACCAAGCAGTAGCATGGAAAATATGATAAAATTAACCTATCATCTTTAGCTTACACTTTCAGTGCATTAAAACCCTTCCTACCTCGAAAGTAATTCTGTCATACCAAAACTATCCACTCAAGTGGAAGTAATAAGCTGTGCACCTTATTGCATTATCCTATAGCGCCCTCTTGCTTCCTCTCCTGAAACAGCCACACCGTGGCAAGATGATTTTTCCAGCAGGCACATAAAGATGGAGAACATAGGTCCTGTTTCACAATTTCACTAAAGTATTGGGGCCTTAATTAACCTGGTGGGTTGCTCCTGGACTGGATCCAAATATGTCACCCGTGCAACAGCAACCAGCAATACCACAGCACTATAGAGAAATGGGACTGTTGTCCACTATCCAACAAGACAGAAGACACTAATCCTCGCAAGAATATGTAAATTACAAAAAAACAGCGAAGATGACACAAAACAAAACAAAAAATGAAACCGAAAAATATAATACAACTCAAAGTTTATTAAAAAGTGATGTGACTCGACACAGCTGTGTTTCGGCCCAACTGGCCTGCGTCAGGAGTCTTTATATCATATGTGTATTTTCTTGTCATATACAATTATACATGGAGAAAGTTCTATCACACGAACTCTAGTTCAGAAAAGGACCTGTGCAAAAAGACTATATGCACTGACCTTCAAAAGGCGCTATTGAAATCTGCCAGGTACAAAACTAACCACTATCTATGTCAGCCAGAGAAACCAATAAAGCGTTTCCCTCTCTGAAAATCTGTTGTCCACTAATCATATGTTTCTCCATGCAGTCATGGGGTGGTGGTGGTGGGGGTGGGGATTTAATTTCCATACTTTTGCCTATTATCTCAAAAGAGTTACAGCAACAGTACTGCACAGTGCCAGCAGTCTCTATTAACTTAGCAGGCATTGTATGAATTTAATACACCTCACCTGGATCACTGCATCATCCTTCATTTCTCTGCTCACCCACTATAAACAATATTTTATAAAGAAAGATTCATGGTTGCATTATATATATAAGCATTGTGATATTAGCATTATCCAGTGCTCTTGAAAGAAAAGAATACTGTTAAAAGGCATGAAATCCAGTTCTTACTGTGGGAAAGGTAACAAGCCTTTCGAACTACGGCTGTGTGTGAATTCGTCACAGACCACAGCTGTTGCACATCAGAACACACATCTCTCTTTCTCTACCACTGAAGGTCAAGCAGGATAAATTCCAGCTTTATTCTGTGTAGTTCACTGGGGTATACTGAATGATCTGACATAAGGTCACCCAGCACTTCTAAATGTCACTTGCGCCCTGTTGCCCATGTGACCTGGGGAGCAGTACAGCCCTGCTGCATTCCCAAATGATATGCCAGTGACTCAGACTCCAAATTTCTCCACTGAGATAACGTTTCTTCTCACTTCTTTGACTACATTTAACCAGTCCCTTGCCAGTCCAGATCAGTAGAAAAATAAGCCACCGTCAACCTGAATTAGTTTGCATTGTACAAGTCTCCTCTTGACACCTCCACCATCATCTCCATGCAAAAATCAGACTTTTTTTTCTTTTGCCCCAAATATAAATGACAACAATAGAATGGAATAAATTACAAAACCATGTCTTGCTGGGAACACAGGGTGGAAAAGACTAAGGGGCCCTTTTTACAAAGCCATGTTAAAAAGTGGCCTGCGTGGGTCATTCACACGTGCTGAGGTCACTTTTAGAGTGGCAGTAAAATGGCTCCCACGCTAACCACGGACTAATTGGTTAGCCTATGGCGATGTGTGATTAGCGCAGAACATGCCCGCTCTTCACTCCCAGACACAATCCAGCACTACAAAACAAATTTGATTTGTTAGCGCATGGGTAGTGTACGCTGATCCCAAAACTACCATGGGACTTCTGATGGCACCCGGCCGTAGTGCTTTTTAACCTGTGGGAAGCAGTGTAATTAGAAAAGGTACAGAGCAGGGTGACCAAAAGAATTAAAGGGATGGTACGACTTTACACGAGGAAAGATTAGGGAGAAGAGAGAACTGAGGGGAGATACGATAGAGGGCTATAAAATCGTGAATGGAGCAGAACAGGTAAATGTGATTTGATTGTTTACTTTTTCAGAAAGTACAAAGTCTAGAGGACACACCATGAAGTTGCTAGAAGTAACTTTAAAACAAATCTGAGAAAATATTTTTTCACTCAGTACATAGTTAAGCTCTGGAACTCATTGTAGGAGGATGTGGTAAAAGGAAGTAGTGTAGCTGGGTTAAAAAAAAAAGTTTGGACAAATTCCTGGAGGAAAAGTTCACAAACCATTACTAAGGCAGACCTGGGGAAATAGTTTTAAAACAAATAGGAGGAAATATTTTTTTCAGTTAACAAATAGTTAAGCTCTGGAACTAATTACCAGAGAATGTGGTAGCAGCAGTTAGTGCATCTGGGTTTTAAAATGGTTTGGACTAGTTCCTGGAAGAAAAGTCCATAGTCTGCTGTTGAGATAGACATAGGAAGCCACTCCTTGCTCTGGGATTTCTTGCATCTAAATGTAAGTGTCCAAGCTAAAAAAAAATTTGCGTATATTTAGGCCACAAAAAAACAGATGCCAATGTGTGCTTCACGTTCGGGTTTTACCAGGTGCATGCACACAGGATCTGCACTTATCACTGAACTCTTCTGGTATGCACCAAGAACAATCCTCTTGTGCCCAAGCACAATCCTCCTTCCAAACTCCCTGATGCTTAACGCTATGAGCGCACCTATATAGGAATCTCATTAGCATTGAGCATTAGGGCGTTATTCTTCTGCGCTGTTCTGGTGGTATTTTTACAGCACTATTCAGAATAGCGCTGGAGTTTTGAGCATCAGGGCTTGAGTGCGTATGCTTTTTCCACATGGCCCCCTGCTTGTTTACCCTGTTTTTCAGTCACATTCTTAATCATTATAGATTTATCTGAGGTTATACAATATACGAATCACAATTCAATTGTCACGTTAGTGCTGTAACCTCTCTTCTGGGATTCCAATTGGTCTACATGTTGCAAAGACCATTTTTTGAAGGTCAGCAAAATAGAACCCATTGGCTCTGGTAGAATACAAGTCGATTTTTCTCTAACAACAGTAGGAGACATCTTTGAAGCCGGATCGGTGCTGAAATAAATCTTTGAGCTGTAATGTTCTCATGAATCTCTTCAAATCTACCTGGAACTGAAACAGATTATAAGAGCAGTGGGGAATAAAAGAAATGATGCCTTTGAAAAACACTGACACCTTACTGGGACTCAAATTCATGCTGGAGATGTTGATAGCTGCTGAATGACTATATTTCCTCTGTGAATGGGTAAATGGTCATAAACTGAGTTCGATTCCCACTTCAGGCACAGGCAGCTCCTTGTGACTCTGGGCAAGTCACTTAACCCTCCATTGCCCCACGTAAGCCACATTGAGCCTGCCATGAGTGGGAAAGCGCAGGGTACAAATATAACAAAAATAAAATAGATACTATTGGAGATTCTACATGGAATGTTGCTGCTATTGGAGATTCTACATGGAATGTTGCTATTCCACTAGCAACATTCCATGTAGAAGGCTGCGCAGGCTTCTGTTTCTGTGAGTCTGACGTCCTGCACATACGTGCAGGACGTCAGACTCACAGAAGCAGAAGCCTGCGCGGCCACATTGGTGATCTGCAAGGGCCGACTTCTACATGGAATGTTGCTAGTGGAATAGCAACATTCCATGTAGAATCTCCAATAGTAGCAACAGTGGAGGAATGGCCGAGTGGTTAGGGTGGTGGACTTTGGTCCTGGGGAACTGAGGAACTGTGATTCCCACTTCAGGTACAGGCAGCTCCTTGTGACTCTGGGCAAGTCACTTATCCCTCCATTGCCCCATGTAAGCTGCATTGAGCCTGCCATGAGTGGGAAAGCGCGGGGTACAAATGTAACAAAAATAAAATAGATACTATTGGAGGTTCTACATGGAATGTTGCTACTATTGGAGATTCTATATTGAATGTTGCTATTCCACTAGCAACATTCCATGTAGAAGGCTGCACAGGCTTCTGTTTCTGTGAGTCTGACGTCCTGCACGTACATGCAGGATGTCAGACTCACAGAAGCAGAAGCCTGCGCGGCCACATTGGTGATCTGCAAGGGCCGACTTCTACATGGAATGTTGCTAGTGGAATAGCAACATTCCATGTAGAATCTCCAATAGTAGCAACAGTGGAGGAATGGCCGAGTGGTTAGGGTGGTGGACTTTGGTCCTGGGGAACTGAGGAACTGTGATTCCCACTTCAGGTACAGGCAGCTCCTTGTGACTCTGGGCAAGTCACTTAACCCTCCATTGCCCCATGTAAGCCGCATTGAGCCTGCCATGAGTGGGAAAGCGCGGGGTACAAATGTAACAAAAATAAAATAAATAAAAATAATCTCTTTGGAGGTGTTCCCATAGCCAGTGTCTCTACAGTTGTGGTTTATGAGCTCTCTAGGTCTTTAAAAAAAAAAAAAGGGGGGGGGGGAGTAGTCAGAGCAGCAGAACCATCAATTCCTGAAGACAAGTCAGAAAAGTAATCAAAAGTGGCTCATTTTAGTTGTCTTATCAGATGCATCCAAGGGTAAACCAGACCAGGGGCATAATCACTTTCAATTCTTGCAAATGTCTTCATTTTGTACTGATGCAAATTCTTTTTTCAAATAGACTTTCGAAGATCTGCACACAGAACGTCAAAAAGAAATCTATTGCACTGTTGGTTTTCACAGCAGTCAACTTCTCATCTTTACTTAATGATTATTAGTCTCTACGGTCATTTCCAAAATAAGCAGCATTAAATCTAAGGAGCACTGGCTGAAAATGGAATTCCATTTATCAACAAATACCGAGATGCCGCAATATAATTTTGGCTGTTTTATAATTCGTGCACTACGGTGTATACATTCTCATTTGAATTAAATAGCTGAATGAAGGTCAAGACTAAGTGGCTGTTCTTTTTTTGTTACATTTGTACCCCGCGCTTTCCCACTCATGGCAGGCTCAATGTGCCTTACATGGGGCAATGGAGGGTTAAGTAACTTGCCCAGAGTCACAAGGAGCTGCCTGTGCCTGAAGTGGGAATCGAACTCAGTTCCTCAGGACCAAAGTTCACCACCCTCCCTAACCACTAGGCCACTCCTCCACTGTTGCTACTATTTGAGATTCTACATGGAATGTTGCTATTCCACTAGCAACATTCCATGTAGAAGCCTGCGCAGCCACATTGGTGATCTGCAAGGGCCGACTTCTAGTGGAATAGCAACATTCCATGTAGAATCTCAAATAGTAGCAACAGTGGAGGAGTGGCCTAGTGGTTAGGGTGGTGGACTTTGGTCCTGAGGAACTGAGTTCAATTCCCACTTCAGGCACAGGCAGCTCCTTGTGACTCTGGGCAAGTCACTTAACCCTCCATTGCCCCACGTAAGCTGCATTGAGCCTGTCATGAGTGGGAAAGCGTGGGGTACAAATGTAACAAAAATAAAATAGATACTATTGGAGATTCTACATGGAATGTTGCTATTCCACTAGCAACATTCCATGTAGAAGTTGGCCCTTGCAGATCACCAATGTGGCCATGCAGACTCACAGAAGTCTGCGCAGCCTTCTAACCATGGAATGTTGCTAGTGGAATAGCAACATTCCATGTAGAATCTCCAATAGTAGCAACATTCCATGTAGCAACATTCCATGTCGAAGTCGGCCCTTGCAGATCACCAATGTGGCCGCGCAGGCTTCTGCTTCTGTGAGTCTGACGTCCTGCACGTACGTGCAGGACGTCAGACTCACAGAAGCCTGCGCAGCCTTCTACATGGAATGTTGCTAGTGGAATAGCAACATTCTAAGTAGAATCTCCAATAGTAGCAACATTCCATGTCGAATCTCCAATAGTATCTATTTTATTTTTGTTACATTTGTACCCTGCGCTTTCCCACTCATGGCAGGCTCAATGCGGCTTACATGGGGCAATGGAGGGTTAAGTGACTTGCCCAGAGTCACAAGGAACTGCCTGTGCCTGAAGTGGGAATCGAACTCTGTCCCTCAGTTCCCCAGGACCCGAGTCCACCACCCTAACCACTAGGCCACTCCTCCACTCCACTCCACTACTAAGCAGCGCTAAAAAATGTTTTTAGCACATGGATTTCCCACATGCTGAACAACTTTTAGCGTGGCAGTAAAATGGCCACAATTTCTATTTTCCTTTCAATGGCCATACACTAACTTCACAGTTATTGGGAAGTAAAAGCTCTGTCTCAAGCTAACCACATACTGATCAAGCATTAGGAGTTACCGACCAGAAAAAGGATCGTTGATGATATGTTGAAACCCTCTGCTCAGTGTGCGGTGGCGACTAAGAAAGCAAATAGAATATTAGGAATTATTATGCCTTTGTATCACTCCATGGTGCAACCGCACCTCGAATACTGTGTGCAATTCTGGTCACCACATCTCAAAAAAGATATGGTGGAATTAGAAAAGGTACAGAGAAGGGTCGACAAAAGCGATAAAGGGGATGGGATGACTTCCCTATGAGGAAAGGCTAGAGCAGCTAGGGCTCTTCAGCTTGGAGAAAAGATGGCTGAGGGGAGATATGATAGAGGTCTATAAAATAATGAGTGGAGTGGAATGGTTAGACGTGAATCGCTTGTTTACTCTTTCCAAAAATACTAGGACTAGGGAGCACGCAATGAAGCTACAAAGTAGTAAATTTAAAACAAATTGGAGAAAATATTTATTCACTCAATGTGTAATTAAACCCTGAAATTTGTTGACAGAGAATGTGGTAAAAGCAGTTAGCTTAGCGGGGTTTAAAAAAAAGGTGCTTCCTAAACTATTATTAAGATGGACCTGGGGAAAATCAACTGCTTATTTCTAGGATAAACAGCATAAAATGTACTGTTTTGGGATCTTGCCAGGTACTTGTGACCTGGATTGGCCACTGCTGGAAACAGGATGCTGGGCTTGATGGACCTTCGGTCTCTCTCAGTACGGCAACGCTTATGTTCTTATGCTATGTCAGGCAGCATGCGGTGATTTACCTGCACTACCCGATTAGCGCAGGGCATGCCTACTTTCCGCCTCCAAACATGTCCCCACTAGACACCCGGAATTACTAAAGGTAGGTCCATGGGGAAGGAGAAGGAAAGGTTTTTGGTGATTGGAAGGCATTGGGGGGGGGGGGCCTTCTATTGAATGAGGGCATTGGGAGTGGGTCTTCAGGGTGAGGGGATGGGTGGGAGCATAGGGCAAGGGACTTTTATTGGGGACATCAAGAGGGATGATGTGCAGGGAGCATTGGGAGGGGGGCTTGCACTGGGGGGGGGGGGATCAAGGGAAATGTGGAAGGGCTCCTAGGCACTATGAATAGCTTGCACTTAATTGTTAACCTGGTTAGGCTGGAATTCTAGCAAAGAATGGGTTCTTACGTTCCTTCATGGAATTGGCTCCTACCAGGCGCTGACACAACACCTCATTTTATGCAGCCTGGTATAGAAGTGCCATCTTAAAGGACAATCCTATAAACTAGGCAGCTGGGTTTATGCAGCCCTTGCGTGCATAAGTAGAAAACTAGCAGTTATGTATATTTATTTATATCCCACATATTTGCAGGCTCAATGTGGATTACATTGTACCGTAGAGGCGTTTGCCATCTCCGGTAGAGAGTCAGATACAAAGAGTTGTTGTGTTTTGTTTTTTTGTTACATTTGTACCCCGCGCTTTCCCACTCATGGCAGGCTCAATGCGGCTTACATGGGGCAATGGAGGGTTAAGTGACTTGCCCAGAGTCACAAGAAGCTGCCTGTGCTGGGAATTGAACTCAGTTCCCCAGGACCAAAGTCCACCACCCTAACCACTAGGCCACTCCTCCACTGTTGCTACTATTTGAGATTCTACATGGAATGTTGCTATTCCACTAGCAACATTCCATGTAGAAGTCAGCCCTTGCAGATCACCAATGTGGCCACACAGGCTTCTACATGGAATGTTGCTAGTGGAATAGCAACATTCCATGTAGAATCTCCAATAGTATCTATTTTATTTTTGTTACATTTGTACCCCGCACTTTTCCACTCATGGCAGGCTCAATGCAGCTTACATGGGGCAATGGAGGGTTAAGTGACTTGCCCAGAGTCACAAGGAGCTGCCTGTGCCTGAAGTGGGAATTGAACTCAGTTCCCCAGGACCAAAGTCCACCACCCTAACCACTAGGCCACTACTTATTCATGTGTTGTAGACACATTAGGAATTGTAGAGAGGGGAAGAGTTATGCAGAGTCTGTAACAAGCTTTGGTTTTGTTGTGTTGCACATACCCATGAAAGTGCCAGCAGGGCACCCAGGCACTATTTTATAAGGGCACACATAAGTTACACAGTGGCCCTTTTTCTAAAGTGTGCCATTATTTATTTAGATTTTGTTCACACCTTTTCCAGTAGTGGCTCAAGGTTAGTTACATTCAGGTACACTGGATATTTCTCTGTCCCAGGAGAGCTCACAATCTAAGTTTGTACCTGAGGCAATGGGGGGTTAAGTGACTTGCCCAAGATCACAAGGAGCAACAGTGGGATTTGAACCAGCCACCTCTGGATTGCAAGACTGGTGCTCTAACCATTAGGCCACTACTATGTATATCTTTATGTATAATGTATTTCTTTATAGATTTCCTATCTGCAATTCTAGGCAGTTAGCAAAGGGCCTTAAATAATATTAATAGACATAAGCTGACAGGCTGTTAACACAGTGTAAGTTGTCCATATCAAACTACATAAAGGCAGTTAAGAAATGCCAGTAAATACAAACAAATAACCTTTGCACCTAAATATCCTTTATAAAATTACTTTTAGATGAAACATCAGATATATATATAGAAATATCATAGGTTGGTGTCTCTCATCAAGGTGGATTTATAACCAGCATCCATTGGCACAAGCCCTCCTTGGATTTCATCATTTAACCTTAGATTCTTTGACGTCCAGGGGGCTCATTTTGAAAGCACAGAGACTATGGAACTTTGTAAGTCCACGTGCTTTGAAAATAAGCATCATTCAACCTGGTAGTCAAAATCTTGAAATTTCTCATAGCACCACTCCTAACTGGGAGGTTTGCCATTGGTATGACAAGTTGAGCGATTCCGCCCCCCCCCCCCCAAAATACCCCAAAACAAATACCTTCCACCACCTTCTTGGGTGCACAGAGGAATGCAGAGATTGGCCACCCACTACCACCCTGTCCCCCAGCTCCCAAACAATTCTTTGATTTTATATTCCATAATGAGATGTGGTTAACTTACATTTTACCTCCCTGTACAGGATTAATCTCCATGGAAACACTCCTACGGTGAAAGCACTGTTAGTTTGCCTTAAAGTGTAAAGATGTTGGACGCTCGCTTTCAGTTATCCAAATGTTTTGGGAATGATCGACAGAAAATTGACAGTGAGTGAATCAAGACATCCCTTTGCTAAATAAATCCTCCAGCGAGTATTAAGCAAACACGTGCAAATTCCATTATTTTTCGAATTCATAATTACCATTTAGTTTAACATGGCTCTGATTCTGTGTCAATTAGAGCTCATGCAAATTAAAGAGGAAAAACGGATTTGCTTCTCCACCGAGCATCCACGGTGCACATTTTTAGTGAAAATGAATGAGTTGCGTTTTTAAAATGAGGTTATCTTGTACTCATGGAGAAAATGAACAGTGCTATTACTTCAGGGCTGTTATATTCCGCAGCACATTAATATCAGAAGTAGAGGAGGAGCCTAGTGGTTAGTGCAGGAGACTTTGATCCTGAGGAACTGGGTTCAATTCCCACTACAGCTCCTTTTGACTCTGGGCAAGTCACTTAACCCTTCATTGCCCAAGGTACAAATAAATACCTGTATATACTATGTGAACTGCTTTGAATATAGTTGCAAAAACCACAGAAAGGCAGCATCTCAATTCCCATTTCCCTTTCCCTATTTGAGATTCTACATGGAATGTTGCTACTATTTGAGATTCTAGATGGAATGTTGCTATTATTTGAGATTCTACAAGGAATGCTGCTATTATTTCAGATTCTTTTGAGATTCTAGATGGAATGTTGCTACTATTTGAGATTCTAGACAGACTACTGCTAGTGGAGAAGTAGCCTAGTGGTTAGTGCAGCAGACTTTGATTCTGGGGAACTGGGTTCAATTCTCACTACAACTCCTTGTGATTCTGGGCAAGTCACTTAACCCTTCATTGACCAAGGTACAAAGAAGTACCTGTATATACTATGTAAACTGCTTTGAATATAGTTGCAAAAACCACAGAAAGACAGTATGTGATGTCCCTTTCCCATTCTTGGTTCTTTTGGTCTTATTCCCACATCTCTTGTCTGTTCTGACCTATTATTATTTAAATTGTTACATTTTTTTAAAGATACTGTCATGGCTTTCTGCTTGATCCCCTTTCGGGTCTGTTTCATGGATCAGCCTGACCCCCGCATTAAGTTACTTTGATATATAAGGGTGGAGGGTGTTAAGCTGGGATGTTTGTGCATTATTTTGTTTCATTGTAGGGTTTAGCTGACAGGGAGGGGCATAACTGAACGGGGGCGCCCATCTATAAGGGCGCCCATCTCTAAGGACGGCGTCGCGAAAGGGCGGGGCAACCCGCATTATCGAAACAAGATGGGCGTCCATCTTTTGTTTCAATAATACGGTCGGGGACGCCCAAATCTCAGCATTTAGGTCAACCTTAAGAGATGGCCAACCTCGGTTTTTGGTTATAATGGAAACCGAGGACGGCCATCTCAGAAACGACCAAATCCAAGCCATTTGGCCGTGGGAGGAGCCAGCATTAGTAATGCACTGGTCCCCTAGGGGGCACTGCAGTGGACTTCACAAATTGATCCCAGGTGCATAGCTCCCTTACCTTGGGTGCTGAGCCCCCCCAAACCCACTACCCACAACTGTACAACACTACTATAGCCTTTAAAGGGTGAAGGGGGGCACCTAGGTGTGGGTACAGTGGGTTTTGGAGGACTCCCATTTACCATGTCAGGCAGGCGGAACAAGGCCCACCCTTGTTCCGCCTGCCTGACATGCACTGCATTACCCACTAAAAACTGCTCCAGGGACCTGCACACTGCTGTCACGGAGCTGGGTATGACATTTGAGGCTGGCATAGAGGCTGGAAAAATGTTTTTTGGGTGGGAGGGGGTTGGTGACCACTGGGGGAGTAAGGGCAGGTGATCCCTGATTCCCTCCGGTGCTCATCTAGTCAGTTCGGGCACATTTTTGAGGCTTGGTCGTAAACAAAAAGGGACCAAGTAAAGTCTGCCAAATGCTCGTCATGGCCGGCCTTCTTTTTTCCATTATCAGCCGAGGACGGCCATCTCTTAACCACACCCCCATCCCGCCTTCGGTACACTGCCGACACGCCCCCTTGAACTTTGGCCGTCCCTGCAACGGAAAGCAGTTGAGGCCGGCCAAAATCGACTTTCGATTATGCCAATTTGGCCGCCCCTGAGAGAAGGACGCCCATCTCTCCGATTTGTGTCGGAAGATGGGCGCCCTTCTCTTTCGAAAATGAGCTGGATAGGGACCCTTTTACTAAGATGCGTAAGCATCTACGCACACCCATACACCAAAATGGAGTTACTGCATGGCTACCATGTGGCTCTTGCAGTAATTTCATTTTTGGTGTGCATCTGATATGCACGTCCGAAAAATAATTTTTATTTTCGAACGCGCGCCAAGTGGCACTTGACATGCGTAGGTCATTACTTCCCGATTACCGCATGAGTCTTTACTGCTAGGTCAATGGCTAGCGGGAAGGTCTCAGACCCAAAATGGACCCGCGTCAATTTTCATTTTGCCGCACGTCCATTTTCGCCAAAGATATTTTTTAAAGGTCTTTTTTACTGGCGCGCTGAAAAATGGATCAGCGCACGCCCAAAACCAGTACCTCCACTACCGCAAGCCATTTTTCAGCGCACCTTAGTAAAAGGACCCCATAGTCTCATCCTGCCACCCAGGATGCACGTGGGAAGATGGAGCAGGAAGCTGTCATTTCACCAGCTCTACTTCACCGAGTCTGACATCCCTGTCTCACTCAGCTCAACAGCAAAGACACTGCGGGATAAGAGGAGTAAATGCTGCCTGTCTGTAGCTGAGGGGGCGTGAAATGATCACATTTACACTGTACAAAGATCCGTCCTCTTGCCGCACATGGCTTGACTCACCAATGAGTCAGAATGTACTTAATGGAGCTTGGGGCTCCTGCCGTTTCACTGAAATTAACCAGTCTTTCATGTTCTAATAAGATGAATCATGCCAGGAACTAAAGAAAAGCCAAGGTCATAAGTGACAATGATAGATTACATTTATTATTGCAAAATATAAAATATTTTGACTATACCGAATGGTTTGTTTCTCAGGGTGGATTTCCCCCCCAGATATTAGAATAATAGAATTTCAGCCCTTGAAAGGGCTTCCCAAACCTATCTCACAGTCCATCGGGTTTTCGGGATAATCACAATAAAAATAAATGAGTTAATTAGTACGCGTCGGAGTAGCAGTAGGTGTGATTTCATGTGAATATTCATTAGGGATTTCCTGTAAAATGACAAGCAGAATGAAAACAAATCATAGAAAGATTTTGTTTTTCTCACAGTGTAGAATTAAGCTGGAATCTGTTGTCAGAGAGCGTGATCGAGGCGACAGAGTTTTGGACGTGTTCCTGGAGGAAAAGTCCATAAAAATGTATTAGCCAGGTAGGTTCGGAAGAGTGGAAATTGGCTATGGGAAATAGATCTACTTTTGAGAATCTGCCAGGTACTTGTGGCCAAAACCGACCACTTTCTGAGACAGGATGCTGGCCTCGATGGGTATTAGTCTGACCTGAATGGCCTTTCTTATGTTCAAATGTCTAACTTGGATCTTGTCAGGTTCAAATTATAAGACATTGCCTCCTGAGAGATCTTTAAATACAGTTGAATTGTTTCCATAACATGGTTTAAGCACTTAAAATATATAACATGTCACCCAAGATATACAAATTCCTTTATAGGTGCATGTGAAGGCATCACTTATCAATAAGTATAGCCAGTAGCCCTTCCTTAGGCCTCAGTCCACCATGCCAAATTTATACCTTAAATGCATCGTGAGAAACACTTCACTCATTGACCTTCAATATTACTTTTTGGGATGGGCCACCCATGGTATCTCTACACTCTGGTCCGTCATATTCCTTTCCTCCCCTCTCCTGGTCCAGGAGCTTCCTAGCGCCTACCCTCTGCCAGCCCTGCTGCTTCCAAAAATGTGCTTTATAGCAGGGGTGTAGCCAGACAACAGATTTTGGGTGGGCCTGGGCAAGACGTGGGTGGGCACTAAGTGTTCTCCCTTCCCCACCCCCCAAAAAAAAAATATCTCAGCTGGCGGGAAAACAGCTAGCCCAGTATCCTGTCTCCAACAGTGGCCAAGCCAGGTCACAAGTACCTGGCAGAAACCCAAATCGTGGCAACACTCCATACTACAAATCCCAGGGCAAGCAGTTGCTTCCCATGTCTGTCTCAATAGCAGACTATGGACTTTTCCTCCCGGAATTTGTCCAAACCTTTTTTAAACCCAGATACGCTAACCGCTGTTACCACATCCTGCAGCAAAGAGTTCCAGAGCTTAACTAGTCAATGAGTGAAAAAAATATTTCCTCCTATTTGTTTTAAAAGTATTTCTATGTAACTTCTGTGAGTGTCCCCTGGTCTTTGCACTTTTGGAATGAGTAAAAAATCGATTGACTTCTACTCGTTCTACACCACTCAGGACTTTTGTAGACCTCAATTATATCTCCTCTCATCCGTACGTTTTCCAAGCTGAAGAGCCCTAACCTCTTTAGCCTTTCCTCATACGAGAGTTCCATCCCCTTTATCATTTTGGTCGCTCTTCTTTGAACCTTTTCTAATTCCGCTATATCTTTTTTGAGATACGGTGACCAGAACTGAACGCAATACTCAAGGTGTGGTCACTCCATGGAGGGATATGGAGGCATTATAGTATTTTTGGTCTTATTCAACACCACCCCCTTCCTAATAATTGCTTTTTTGGCCTCCGCCGCTGCACACTGAGCAGAAGATTTCAGTGTATTATCTACAATGACATCTAGATGTTTTTCTTGCGTGCTGACCCCCAAGGTGGATCCTAGCATCAGGTAACTATGAAAGAAGAGAGAAAGGGGGGAGGGGAAGGGGCGCTGCTTGCATTAGGGGCCTGATATATTAACCTTAATTTCCCTTAGATATGGAAAGGAAATCAGCTGTAATAAATCAGACCTTAAAGCAGCTGAGAGGGACATCAGAGGGAATTGCTCTTCTGCCTCTCTCCCCCATTCTGCTGTTCAACTTTGGTGGAGACAGTAAGGTTTGGGGTGAAGGTCTCAGCCATCAGCTCCTAGGTTTTTGGCCAGACTCCTAGAGTCAAAGAATGTGTCATGGCCTGGCTTTAAGCTTACAAACAAAGAAGCAACACTGGGCCTTCAAGACTGGGACAACTGAAGTTCTTTATTGATAAGTGACCCAACACGGGCCGTGTTTCGGCATTAAACAACGCCTGCTTCAGGGGTCACAAGGTGTTGCTTGCTGATCGGTTGGCTGTTTCTTTGTTCTCTCTGTGGATTAACTTGTTTTTATAACCATGTGTATACATAAAGGAATTATTCAAGCCAATCAGCTTCTTCTCAGAGGCATTGGACCCAGGGCCGCCGAGAGCCGGGGCCAGGCCCGGGACAAGGCCACTCCCAGGCCCCCCCCCCCCCGAGGTCACGTCGCGTTGTGCCCCCCACACCCAAGGTCGCCGGGCCCCCCTCCACACGCTGCCAGTGCCGGGCCCTCTGAACTAACCTGAAGCGCCTTCATCTTCGACGCAAGCAGCAGCAGCAGGGCAGACCTCTCCTTCTTTCCCTGCCCCGCCCTGGTGGATATTACGTTAGGTGAGAGTGGGACACGGAAGGAAGGAGTGGCCTGCCCTGCTGCTGCTGCTTGCGTCGAAGATGAAGGCGCTTCAGGTTAGTTGTGGGAGCGACGGAGAGCGGGTGGGCCGGACTGTGGTGGCGCTGGGCCCCCCGCGGAGGCCCGGGCCCGGGGAAATTTGTCCCCCCTGTTCACCCCCCCTCTCGGCGGCCCTGATTGGACCTACACCACGTGTATGTCACAGAGCTATTCTTTGACCCCTGAAGCAGGCGTTGTTTAATGCCGAAACACGGCCCGTGTTGGGTCACTTATCAATAAAGAACTTCAATTGTCCCAGTCTTGAAGGCCCAGTGTTGCTTTTTTGTTTGTATACTTTCTTGGTATGCTGTATTACCCTCTCTATTTGTGTTGTCTGGCTTTAAGCTTGTCAGGACCTAGGAATGAGCAAGCATTGGCTGTCACAGGAGAGGCGAATGGAAAAAACAGACAGCAGTAGGACAGTCTAGTGTTTACCAGCCAGTAACAAAGGCAGCCGAGACCTCTCGTGCTTACCAAGAACTTTTCATGATGACATCAATAAAGACAGGACTCGATGCATTTTATGAACGTGGCAAAAGCTTGGCTGCAGCTTTATTTAAACACAACAAAACTTACACTGAGTCTGCCCAAGCCGACCAGAAAACTTTCCAGCTTTAAAATGCCAATTCAGTCCACCACCATTAGCAAGACTGACAGCTCACCAAACAGTAAACCAGAGCTTCCTGCCAAGCAGCAAGGGGGCCGAACCGTAAGCGCAGCTGTCCCGGCTGCCTAGCTTATCTCACATCAGGCTTGGGACCACCCGCCCAAAACTGCGGCATAATCCATGCAGGCTCTATCCCAACAATTAGGGAGGGAGGGAGGGGTGCTGGCTAATGCCCGGACGCCTCGCAAAGATGGCGTTCAGGCTCTCCCCGGGGATTATAAATCCCCGGCTTCGGCTCCTCCTCACACAGCGGGGTGCCGATGCGCGGCGGGAAAATTCCTGTACCGTGCAGCGCCCACCCTGCTGCATCTCTTGCGTAGGCTCATCAGGGCACGGCACCATGTTACTGGCGTCTCTGTGCACCCGAAGGGCAGTACGCCTTGTTTCTCTGGTTGCATCAACACATCAGCAGTCACCAGTTTCAAACTGACCAAAAGGTAGTTTAAAGCCATGAAAATAAGAAGACAAGAATAAAATGCAAGCCAAAGGGGTACAAACTTTCTCTGCCCCTCTTGGCAGCAGGAGGAGCACACTGAGCTCAATGTTGTATCTATCTGGCTTCCTTCACCTCAGAAAATCAGCTCCGGGAGACCGACAGGTGGGATTTCACACCAACCCCTCTTCCTGTAGAGCACCAAAAGAAACTCCTAAAGCTTCGGGCTGCCATCAAGTGAATTAGGTGCTACAGACAAAACTTTAGCCTTGTGTGACCCCCAACCTTTCAGCCCTCCCCGTCGCATCGGTATCACCCAACATCACCCTTCCCAGAATAATCTGGGTGAACGGGCTGGGCTATTCGAAAACTGCCCGCTCTCCTTACATAAGAATACAAGCATTGCCATACTGGGATAGACTGGAAGTCCATCAAGCCCAGGATCCTGTTTCCAACACTGGCCCATCCAGGTCACAAGTACCTGGCAAGATCCCAGAACAGTGAAACAGACCTTTATGCTGCTCATCCTAGAAATAAGCAGCGGGTTTTCCCAAGTCCAACTTAATCATGACTTACGGACTTTGCTTTTAGAAAATTATCCAAACCTTTGTTAAATCCTGCTAAGCTAACTGCTTTTACCACATGCTCTGGCAAACGAATTCCAGAGTTTAATTACATTGAGTGAAGAAATAATTTTCTCTGGTTTGTTTTAAATGCACTACTTAGTAGCTTCATTGGGTGTCCCCTTGTATTTTTGAAAAGAGTAAACAAGTGATTCACCAGCTATTGCTTCTTTGATTCTGTGTGGCGGTTAAGATCTATTTTGCTTTCAGAAGCTGCGGCCCTAGGCAACTGCCTAGTCCTGCCTAATGGTTGGCTTGGCTCTGATCCAGCAGCTTGCAAACAGCTGGCACAAATCGAGGGTTTCCCCCAGAAACATAACATGGGGGGGGGAACCCCTTTTAATTCATCTGGTGTGCCTGATTTTGGGCACAGAGGCGCTAAAGCAGTGCTTCCCAAGTCCAGTCCTGGAGTACCCCTTGCCAGTCAGGTTTTCAGGATATCCACAATGAATGTGCATGAACTTGATTTGTATACACTGCCTCCATTATATGCAGTGGCGTACCAAGGGGGGGCGGTGGGGGCGGTCCGCCCCGGGTGCACGCCGCTGGGGGGGGTGCCGCGCGCCTGTCTGCTCCGCTCGTTCTGTGCTCCCTCTGCCCCGGAACAGGTTACTTCCTGTTCTGGGGCAGAGGGAGCATGGAACGAGCGAAGCAGACAGGCGCGCGGCACCCCCCCCAGCAGGTAAAAATGCACCCGGGGGGTGCCCTTTCACCAGGGGAAGGTGTGTCCTTTCGCCGGGGGTGGGGGGGTCACGCTGAACCCGGGGGGGGGCGCATTGGCGATCCGCCCTGGGTGTCAGCCACCCTAGGAACGCCACTGATTATATACAAATCTTTTCATGCATATTCAGTTGGATATCCTGGAGACCTGGCTGGCATGGGGTACTCCAGGACCGGACTTGGGAACACTAATGGATGGGAACGTTTCCCTTGTGGCTGCTCTAGGGAACCATATGTTTCTGTAGGACAAAATCTGAACCTCAAAGCTTCCAGTTTCAGTCTGCTCCTGCTGCCCTGCTCCTTTCCAGTTGCTGCGCTGCCAAGTTCCCCATTCCAGGAGGGAGCCTTTTTGGCCTGTCCTGACCTTAAACTTTTACATACCAAAGCAGCATAGTAGTCCAGGAGTCTATCTCTTGAAATCAGTGCTGCAGGTCCCATAATGCACCAGGATGAGGTAGCCAGAAATCCAGGACGGGACAAAAAGGTCTCCCTCCTGGAACGGGTTCACTTGGCAGCTCTGCCTACCGTCTAGTCCTGGTGCCCCCATCGGAGACACTTGATGTAATGTCTCATCTGCAGCCACAGTTCACCCCCCCCCCCCCCCTGAATATCATCTCCCTCAGGGGATCCTAAGAGCTCCTCCTGGTGCAAATCGCACTTAGCACCTGCTTAACTCCGACCTTCCCTTTATTTACTACGAAAGAACGTTGAGCTCAACTAGCGCCAAGTTTCTCCCGTCCTCAAAGGCTTTGATTCTCCTCCAAGTCCTGCCTTATTATTGTCGTTATTCCGGCCCCGGCTGCTGCTTAAGGGGTTGGTTGTTGCCCTCTGCTCTGCTCTTGGAAAGCCCGTGTCTGCCTGCTATTCTTATCCCAGGGATTTATACTGGGCTCTGCTCTCAGAATCGCCTGACTGGGCTGCTCTTCCTTGTCTTTTAGGGTCAGCGGCTGCAAATCTGTCTGAAACCGCCCCCCCCCCCAGGTGCTGATCTCCAGCTTCAAGTTCTGCTTCCAAAGAAGAAGCCGCTGCCTGCCGAGGGGGGGCTGGAGCTAAACTCGGTTCCCTGAACCACCAGACGGACTGCCGCGGTCAGAGACAGATCCCGGGCGACACAGACAGGTGAATTTCATTTTCTTGCATCCATCCCTGGCTGCCGAACCTGGGGATGAATAGCAAATCCTACAGGTGAGCAAAAGAAACTCTGCCAGAGGTTGGAATCTTAACGAGTAGGCTTCTGTGTTTTTAAAACTAATGTCCTCTTGCACATTTTATTGTTATTATTATTATTTATTACATTTGTATCCCACATTTCCCCACCTATTTACAGGCTCAATGTGGCTTACATAGTTCCCTATGGGGTCGTCTTAGTCCTACTTAAGAGATAAGAAGGGGATCAAGTCAAGACAAGTCCATTCTAATACAGGTCTGTTTCTCTTTCCATTGACAGGTTGTTATGTAGAGGTCCCTAATCATTATGCGTTATGAGTTATTTCCTGGCTCTTTGCAAATCCCACCCTGGGACTGTGCTCACCCAGTACCGAGACCTCCGAGCCGAGGGGCTGCTGTGTGATGTGTTACTGGAAGTGAATGGGAAGGAGTTCCCGGCGCATAAGTCCCTCCTGGCGTGTTCCAGCGATTACTTCCGAGCAATGTTCAAGGACTATACCAGAGAGTCAAAGGCTTCTGTAATCCACTTGAAAGCCATCTCGCCTACGGGGCTTCAACATATCTTGGACTTTATCTATTCCTCTTGGTTGTCTCTTTCGCTGGACACGTTGGAAGACACCCTGGAGGCGGCCAGTTACCTTCAAGTGCCGGAGGCCATCGCGCTGTGCAGCCAGTACGTAGTGAACAGTCTCGGGATTGAAACTGTTGCTTTTCAGCCAACGTTGCCTTCAAGTTTTGCCTGCCAGATGCGGCATTGGCCGCAGACAGATACCTTATCAACAACATCTGGAAACTGCTGGAGCTGGAAATGGGCATAGTGGAACTTCTGGAGCTAAACTTTAAATCTTTGTTGACGGTGGTGGCATCAGATGAGGTCTCTAGGGTGAAAGAACAGTCTCTACTGAGGCTGATGGTCAAGTGGGTGAAGCATGATAAGACCAGGCTGGTACACACCAGTAATTTGTTGGAGCATATACGGTTTGGACTTGTACCCCTTGAAGAGCTGAGAACATTTTACTCTCGGCCAGAAGTTCTTCTAACAGGGACTATTAAAAACTTCATCATCAAGGCAATTAACTACCATTCCTTTGCTTTCAAGCAGCCCCTACTGCAAGACAAGTCCAGTACCCTGAGAAATCAGAAACCCTGGATAATGCTGGTGGGTGGAGGAACTACACATGAAGGACTAGTTAAAGAGGTGCTCGCATTTGATGTTTATAACCATAAATGGAGAACCACGGCACCGTTGCCAGTCAAGGTACAAAATCACTGCATTTGTGTGGTGGGGAACTTCTTGTATGTTCTGGGAGGGGAAACTCCAAGCCCTTCCCATGATGGCCTAAAGAACGTGGCGATGTTAGTCACAAATGCGGTTTATCGCTATGACCCAAGGTCTGATCGGTGGATGGAGGTGATGGGCATGCTGGAAAGGAGGGCTCAGTTTTCCTGTTGCTCTGTAGAGAACAGTATCGTTGCAGTTGGTGGGAGGGCTGACGCCAAGTCCATTCACTCGTCTGTTGAATTCTATGACATAACTAGAAATAGATGGGCAAAGACGCGAGACTTGCCCCATAAGATCCACGGGCACGCCGGTGCCGCCCATAACAATATCATTTATATATCAGGGGGGAAGTATATGGATCAAGTAAATAATAGTAAAGATGTTTATTCTTTTAATCTGCTAAAGGGAGATTGGAAAAAACAGGCTCCCATGAGCATTGCACGCTTTGGGCACCAAATGGCAACCGTGAAAGAGACCATTTTCACATTTTTAGGAATTTACGAGCCGTTTTGCGACATCGAGAAATTCGACCCCTTGCTAAACCAGTGGACACGGCTGCGGCCTCTGATCTTTGATCGTTTTTGCTATGGCTTGGTGGTAGTGGAAGAAACCGTCTTGCTGCTTGGAGGCAGGAAGTGGCAAGATGCCCAGGAGGTGGCGACGCCAAACATTGTAGGCTACGACACCGAGAACGATTACTGGGACGACATCTGCAAACTTCCTTGCCCTCTCTATGGGCTGAAGTGTGACGTGCTGCAGCTCTCCGACTGGGCAAAAGAGGACGAGAAACCCCAGAAAATAGTTTGAAGGCAGGCAATCGCTCGCAGCACCGCCCTGCAGACGGATCAGTGGCTTCCAGTGGCTTTCATGGTGTGCTGTAGCTGGGAAGCAACAGTGGAAGGGCAATGCATCAAGGAAAGGTTGGGTAGAGTATCCTGATACAGGCAGGTGATTCCGAGAGGACAGCAGGTCGTCTCTAGTGTCCCCTTGAAATGAAAGACAAAGACACAAAGCAAGTGGTTGCAAAGTGGTTGATATTTATGCAGATTTATGCACACATATGTCTAATACTAGGGTTGTTAACTCAGCTTAACCTGGCTATGCAGATTAGCTTGTCTTGAAGACTGTTTGTGATCTTCATTATGAACCCTTGAGACAATATTCATCAAATATAAAAGATTATTCCTCCTGTCATTAATAGGGATGTGCTGTCATTAAAAAAAATATTTATTTATTTATTAGGATTTATTTACCGCCTTTTTGAAGGAATTCACTCAAGGCAGTGTGCGGTAAGAATAGATCAAACATGAGCAATAGATAATTACAGCAGTAAAATATTCAAATAACTAGTTAAAAAAGCCCGTTTCTGACACAAATGAAACGGGCGCTAACAAGGTTTTCCTCGGCTCCCCTGCAGCCACCCATGTCCAGCGACCCTCCTCTCCCCCTGCAGCCACCCATGTCCAGCGACCCCTCCCCCCCCCTGCAGCCACCCATGTCCAGCGACCCTCCTCTGGACATGGTTCAGCTGTGAGGCATGTTTCCCCCCCCCCCCCCCCCCCCCCCCCGGGTTCTGAAGTTGACATCATAATGGCTACGGTGATGTCAGTCTGATCTACGGAGCCTAGCAGACCAACTCGGAATGAGCCACGGTCCCAGGCAAGTCAGAACGTTGGAGGTGAGAATTATTATATAGGACAACACTCCAGTGGTAATCAAGCTGTGCCGTGCGCTGCCTGGTTACCACCGGATTGGCGCAGGAGCCCTTGCCGCCACCTCAGTGGGTGGCAGTAAGGGCTCCCCCCCCCCAGAAATGGCCACATGGCAAGTGCTTTACTTGCCGCATGGCCATTTCCTGCAGGAAAGAGAGACTTTCCTCTTACCTGCTGTGGTAACAGGGGGCCTCAGCGTGCGTGAAAAACAGGTGCCGATGCCAGCGCAGGACCCCTTTTGCTGCAGCTTGGTAAAAAGGGCCTGTAGTGCCCATTAATGACACTTAAGGGTCATTATTGGCAGTTTAAACCAATTAGCACCCAGTTACTAAGTTAGGTGCTATTCTATAACTTACATGTGCAATCCCAAGTTTATAGAATTAAGCATAAAGGAATCCTGTGCAGAAGGAATGGATCCTTAGGAGCTTAGTCGAGATCGGGTGGCAGAGCCAGTGGTGGGAGGCGGGGCTGGTGGTTGGGAGGCGGGGATAGTGCTGGGCAGACTTATTCCGTCTGTGCCAGAGCCAGTGGTGGGAGGCGGGGCTGGTGGTTGGGAGGCGGGGATAGTGCTGGGCAGACTTATACGGTCTGTGCCAGAGCCGGTGGTTGGGAGGCGGGGCTGGTGGTTGGGAGGTGGGGATAGTGATGGGCAGACTTATACGGTCTGTGCCAGAGCCGGTGGTAGGAGGCAGGGATAGTGCTGGGCAGACTTATACGGTCTGTGCCAGAGCTGGTGGTGGGAGGCGGGGCTGGTGGTTGGGAGGCGGGGATAGTGATGGGCAGACTTATACGGTCTGTGCCAGAGCTGGTGGTTGGGAGGCGGGGATAGTGCTGGGCAGACTTATACGGTCTGTGCCCTGAAGAGCACAGGTACAAATCGAAGTAGGGTATACACAAAAAGTAGCACATATGAGTTATCTTGTTGGGCAGACTGGATGGACCGTGCAGGTCTTTTTCTGCCATCATCTACTATGTTACTATGTAAGACAGTGTGGAACAAATTGCCTATTGTACTAAGCATGATTATAAATATTAAGGGGGTCTTTTACTGGGTCGCGGTAACGTTTTCAGCTTACGGTAGAGATCAGCTGGTGATAAACGCTGAGGCGCCCATTATATTCCTATTTGCGGAGTGGAGGAGTGGCCTAGTGGTTAGAGCACCAGTCTTGCAATCCAGAAGTGGCCGGTTCAAATCCCACCACTGCTCCTTGTGATCTTGGGCAAGTCACTTAACCCTCCATTGCCTCAGGTACAAACTTAGATTGTGAGCCCTCCTGGGACAGAGAAATATCCAGTGTACCTGAATGTAACTCATCTGAAAAAGATATGAGGAAAATCTAAATAAGAAATAAACAAATACATGGTATGGCATAGTCTACTACTTACAATGTCAACACAATAAGTAATAGAACATTTTAATTGACCATAAAGGGTATAAGTGAAGATGGAACCTATAGATAGGTAAGAGAGTAGGAAGAGTTAGAAAGTAAGGTGACTGATTTAAAGAAAGTTGCACATGAGGTCAGAGAGATGAATGTTGTTTGCCGATAATAGTGCATGCCAGTGCGCATACAGAATGGCTCGTGAATGTGTGCACTGTTGGGAAAGAGTGCACACTATGGGCAGGATTCAGCAGATGGCGCCCAAATTTCCGTTGCCGTAAAAAATCAGGCACTCCGAGATGAGCGCTCTTTATAGAATAGCGTTGGGTGCCAAATTCCACGCCCGGTTGTGAACGCGAGGACTTACACCAGTTGAAACCTGGTGTAAATCCTGGCATGCAAGTTGGGTGCATATCCGCAGTATTCTGTAAAACTGCGCAATTTTCCAGAAAACCCCTGACCCACCCGTGCCACTCCCATGGCCACATCCGTTTTGCAGATACACGCAAATACAGTTAGACGCTATCCAATATGTGGGCATGTAGTTGCACGCCGAGTTCATGACATCTTACATCCATTAGAATGCGCGTCTGCGCCAAAACGTGGATACCTAATTAGTGCCTAGCTTTGGACGTATATGGAAATAGCGTGCACTATTAATTATAAAAAAACAAATAGAAAATTTTCTGTCTGCCCATCCCTAGTTGTTAAATAAATATTCAACAGGTTATTACCTACAATTCTATCTATATACCTGTGTGAAAAAATAAAGGAGAAAAAAAATATCAAATCACCGATGTGTCAGAAAGCATGATATGACCATGAGGTAAAATTATTTTGTGTCTCAGACTCAGGAGATATTAATCAATGGCGGAATAAATTTAAACCTGCTAATACTGTGCTTTAACTTCATTGCAGCAGTGGCATAACTACGGGTGGGCCTGGGTGGGCACAGGCCCACCCAGCTGCAGCGCTACACTGCGTTCCCCCTGCACTCCGGTCTCTAAAACCCTTCCCTCCCCAGTGTTTGTACAGGTATTTCTGGTGCCTGCAGCGATTCATTCTTGCTTTTTGCACTGGCCCCGCAGGCTACCATCTGCCACGTTCTGCCAGACAGGAAACAGGCAATGACATCAGCGAGGGCAGGACGTGGCAGGTGGAAGCCTGCGGGGCCAGCGCAAGCAGCGAGAATGAATCGCTGCAGGCACCGAGGACGCCTATACCAACATTGGGGAGGGACGGAGTTCAGAGACTGGAGCACAGATGCTGGGATGCGGCAGAGGAGAGGGAGAAGGTGTGGGGTAGGTGAAAAAAAGAAACCTCTTTATGTTCTTAAAATATATCTCCAGGAAGATATTTTTGGTGTGTGATTGGGGGTGGGGGAGACACGTGCACATGGAGGGGCCCATCCAATTTACCTTTGGGCCCATCCAAAATACGGAGTCTGGCTACATCTCTGCATTGCAGCTTCGGTACACTATCTCACACACAGTAACAATGTTGAAAAGCACAGCTGTTGAATTTTAAAGCCAAAGGATATGAGTTTCTTTGACTTTGAAACATTTTGTAATTATAATCACACCCTAACATGGTCATGAACAAATTCTAACCAAGGAGGTTTGATTAACATGGGACGGCAGGATCGTGCTTGGCCCATTATCTGGCCCGAAGCCAGCAGACGGAGCTTGTCGCCCTATCAATTACAGTGTTGCGAGTGTACCAAGATGGCAGCAGTGGCTGCATTGGGGAGAATTAAAACGTCCTTGGGTGGACAGGCTTCAGCCTTGTGACATCATGCTGTCTCCTGTTCATCAAACCTCCTTGATTCTGACACATGTTTGGGGAGGAGCACAAGCATCTTGGCTACTTCATTTGATGTTGTTCCTCTCCAGGTACAGATTTGATATCAGGACCAGTCTGAGGGGGCAGGTTATTGCCTAGGGTCCCAGCATCACAAGGGGGCGCCCTTAGCAAAGCTGTGTGACATCACTGAGACAGAGTTTCAGGGAACCTGACACTGGCCAGATCTATTTCTCTGGTATTTGTCCTGCTTGATATCTATTAAAACAAAACACTGTAAAGGCAATTCTCGAACCTGGTGCCCTAAATTTATGTGCCAATCGTGTGCCCAGTTTTAGTAGCAAACGCATGTGAGTGGCGCCAGTAAAGTAATTGGCAGTTACGTGTGTAATTGCTGGGTGCTGTTCTAGAAACTATTTGCCTAAATCACTCAGGAACCCTTTTCCTAAGCTGTGTTAGGTGCTACCCACGGTGTACGGCGAGATGTGCTCAGGAACCCTGCGGTAAGTGCCCGTTTAGCACATGGTAATGCCCTTGCTAAGAAAAAAATGGGAGGGAGCGTGTCAGGGAGAGAGCATTCTTTCATTACTTAGTTAATGCAGGATTACCGCATGAGCCTTTACCGCTTGCAAAATGGCCGGCTGGTTGTTTCTTTTAATGGCCACTCTGACACTTATGGGGTGTCACCAGAGACTATGGGAGGATGGAACAGAGTGGTAATAGCCTTAGGAGCAGGGGTGTAGCCAGACTTTGAGGAGGGAAGGGGCAGAGACCAAAGTGGGGGACATATTTTGGTCCGCTGCCCTGCCGCTACTGCCCCCCACTCACTGCTGCCACTGTACCTATCTTGGCTGGTGAGGGTCCCCAACCTCTGTGCCACACATGACCCCCCACCAGCCAAAGTATGCAGTTTACATTTTCAGGCCATCCGCGATTCACACCGGCACTGCGGAGACTTCCCTCTGCCACATCCGGCCCTCGCAACAGGAAGTTGCATCAGAGAGGGCTGGACGTGGCAGAGGGAAGGCTCCGGAGTGCCTGTGTGAATTGCGGACGGCCTGAAAACGTAAGCTGAAAGCACTGCAGCAGCAGCAGCGGGGTAAGGAGGAGGAAGCGGCAGCGATCCTGGACCTGCAGGAAAGGTAGTGAGCGATACTGGATTTGGGGAAGGCAGCGGTGTGCTGGACTTATGGGAGGAGGGGGGCTGCAGGAAAGGGAGAGATGTGCTGGACTATCTGGGAAGAGAGGTGTGCTGGAGTGAGAGGAGGGGGCTGCAGGGAAAGGGAGACCTATTTGGTGGAGGAGAGGTTGAGACTAGAGAGTTACATGGGGACAGAAATCTTACCCATCCCTGCCCGTCCCTGCTGGAATCTTACCCGTTCCCACTGGAATCTTACCCATCCCCGCAAAAATGTAACCCATCCCAACCCATCCCCGTAAGAATTTAATGGTACATAAAAGAAAATTCTGGTCAGCTCCCTCAGTCTCGTTCTGGATTTGAGCCACAGCACTGTAGGCAAGAAAGGAATGGAAATTGAAACTTGGAACACTCTGGTGTGCACATGTAAGATTTGTCTCTGATTTACTGGCACTGTGTGCTGAGAGGTCACCACATGCACGCGCCAGTAGGTCAGGTGACATCTGATGTTCATGCCTGTGTCAGAGCTGAGGTCTGCTCATCAGCCCGGGAGCAAAGAGGATTAATTGTAACATAGTAAGTGACAGCAAATAAAGACCTGAATGGTCCATCCAGTCTGCCCAATAGTCACACTCATTATCAATTCATGCTTTATTTACTTATTTGTTACATTTGTACCCCACATTTCCCCACCTATTTACAGGCTCAATGTGGCTTCCATAGTACCGTGAGGTGTTAGCCACCTCCGGTGATGAACCAAATACAGAGTGATGTTGTTACAGAACATTGGAGAATCAACAGAAGGAGAGTGATATATTGTTCATTGCAGGTTATGGCTTCGTTGTGTTGCTGAGTTCAGTTACTTAAGTTGGATCAGTAAGTTGATTAAATCAACGAGTGTGATATTATATACTTGATTATGGTCTTTCTTTTGTGTTTCTGGAACATAGACCATAGAAGTCTATCTGGCCCTATCCTTATGTTCCAACTGCTGGAGTTGCCGTTGAAGCCCACTCCAGTCTATTCGTCTTCTCATTTGTGGGACACAGACAGTAAAAGTCTGTCCAGCACTGTCCTCATGTTCCAGCCACTGAAGTTGCTGTCTAAGCCCTTTCCAGCCCATCCTAAACCAGATTGCCATGTATGAGACACAGACCATACAAGCCTGCCCTGTATCAGCCCTAGTTCATCACAGCCAGAGTCGTCATCTAAGCGTCAGTTGACACATCCATACACATGCAGCCTTTTAAGGTTAGGTTTTTTTATAAATTCCATTTTCTAATTAGAGATCCTCTGTGTTCATCCCACACCTTTTTGAATTCCATCATCATTTGTGACTCTACCACCTCCTTAATGGAAGACTTTCCACATTTGTGCTGTTAAATCAAAGAGGAGGAGGAGGAGGAGACAGCACTCAAAGAACTTGGTACTCAGTAGACGAGAGGCTGGTGCAGGTGCAGCTTACACTTCCACGGGAACCCTGCAGAACTGCTTCCAACCCCTTGGGAACCCCACAGGAACTGCGTCCGTTCCTGCGGGAACCCCACAGAATTGCTTCTGTCCCTGCGGGAATCCCTGTTCCCATGCAGCTCTCTAGTGGAGACCTATGTGGCCGGGGGTGGGGTGGGGTGCGGAGACCTATGTGGCTGGTGAGGGGTGCTGCGAAGAATTGCTCGGACACTAAGGGTGCCGTGAACCGAAAAAGTTTGGGAACCACTGTTTCAAGTCATGTCTATCAAATGCTATTTCTGATGATGAATACTCCCCTCCTCCACCCTTGCAATGACAATCCTTAGCTGATTGAGGTTTCCTTTGGAACCCAGTATCCAATGCATATACCAGTGTACAAGATCCTGGGTGGTGGTGACGACGATGGTGGGCTTTTCTCAGACAGCTCTATTTACTGACTCTGTTTAGCTAATGAATGGTACAGTTACCCACAGAACAAGATTCGAGTATTCATATCTATACAAAATGGTTCTTTGCATTCTTCAAGAACATTTTTCATATCAGGAACTAGAGAACAAAATATGCAAATGTTGTATAATGATGTGTTTTGAATCGTTGTGCTACAGTTCATAAAGGTGAAAGGTTCTGGCTTCTGTACAATTTGGTAGATGGTCAAACGTTCAATTCAATCATTGAGGACAGCCTTGGGTGCATGTGACAGAGCAGGAGGGGGCAACCACGGTTCTTGAGGGCCACAATTCAAGATTTCCACAATGAATATGCGTGAGATTAATTTGCCTTGCTCTTCACTCCCAGTCCTTGAGGACTACCAAAGGTTGGGCTTTCAGAATATTCCTAATTAATATGCATGACAGAGACTTAACATACGATAGAGATCGTAGTCAATACAAATCTCCTTCATGCATATTCATTAGGGATATCCTGAAAACCTGACCCATTGGTGGCCTTCAAGGACTGGGAGTGAAGACCAAGGCTCTAGAGGCTGGGAACACTGCCTCGGCAGGGAAACAAACCTGTTAAGGTTAACCGAACAAACTTTCTGCTCCTAAGTGATCCCGGAGCACCATTGCTTCTTGTGCTGATATCTCATAAGAGTTTTTAAACATTTGTTGTATTTTTGGCATTCAAACCATAAAAGACCACTTCTACCGCTGAGCATTTTTGGATTTTAAAGTGTTAGAAGATGTGAGCTGTAAATCCTTTTGAAATGTATCCGCTTAAAAATGGAGTCTTTGTTCTTCCTTCTCCACTGCGCCATTTCCACACGGAAGATTAGGAAAACAAGCCAGCAGATCAGTATAATATCCAAAAAGACTTCTTCATAAAACATCAGCTTGAGCAGCACAAAATGGCATTTCCTGTACAACGCCAGAAAATCGGTGAATAGTCTGCTAACAAAAGCCGGCTTTTGTTAGCAAACTATTCACCGATTTTCTGGCGTTTTTTATGAAGAAGACTTCATATATATTTGTTCTAACCAGGGGCGTATCTGGACTCTGGCGATAGGGGGGGCCAGAGCCAGAGGGCACATTTTAGCCCCCCCCCCCGGTGCCACCGATCCCCCCCGCCATATCCGGACCCCCCCGCCACTGCTAGACCCCCCCCCTCGCCACCAATGACACTCTCCACCCCCTCCTGCCACCGCCAGCCCTCCCCCGCTGCTGTCACTTACCTTTGCTGGCAGGGGACCCCAACCCCCCGCCAGCCGAGGTCCTCTCTTCCATGCAGGCTGCGCCTCTGCAAGTTGCAATGCTTCCTGTTCTTCTGAGTCTGACGTCCTGCACGTACAACACGCAGGACGTCAGACTGAGTTCCAAATTCTGAGTCTGATGTCCTGCACGTTGTACGTGCAGGACGTCAGACTCAGAAGAACAGGAAGCGTTGCAACTTGCATCCTGCACGGAAGAGAGGACTTCGGCTGGCGGGGGCTTGGGGTCCCTCGCCAGCAAAGATCGGCGACGGGTTGGTGGCGGGCGTGCGGGAGGGGGAGGTGGAGAGGGTCGATGGTAGGGGGGTCCAGGGCGAAATCTGTGGGGGCCCAGGCCCCTGTGGCCCCACGCAGATACGCCCCTGGTTCTAACAGAGAATTTGATACCGATCTTATTTAATAAAGACACTGATTAGCCCCTGACGCAGCCCTATTGTTGGGCGAAACACGGCCTGTGTCGGGCATTTGTTTTATGTACGGTATCTTCAATAAAGTCTTTTTGGATATTATACTGATCTGCTGGCTTGTTTTCCACGTTGGATTTTGCAGATCGGTTGCCTTGTTGTTTTCTGGGACCCCCATATGGAAGAGTAGACAGGGAAGAGTCTCGGGGAGGGGCAACTTATAACAGGCCCCGTTTTCTTAACTGCTTCGTACGCTAATGTGCGCTTAACACAGGAAAAAAGGCTTCTCACAAAACTCCATTTGTTCAGCGCGCCTGGAAAAAAGCATTTGTTTTTGGGTGCCAGAAATGAACTTGCAGTAAAATTAAAACCAGTGCGCAGCCATTTTCTGGCCAAGACCTTACCACCACCCGTCGACTTAGCGGTAAGGTCTCACGCAACAAAGGGTCGGTAAGCAACCAATGCACATAAACTGTCAATTACCGCCGGTCAAGCGCCATGCGTAGAAAAATAGAAAATATTTTCTACCGCATGTTTTGGGCGTGCGCCAAAAATAGAATTACCGCCTGGGACATGCGGTAGCCGGGTGGTAGTTCCAATTTGATGCACATTGGACGCACGTAGTCACCTACGCGCCTTTGTAACAGGGCCCCTAAGCTAGAGTTACCATATTTTGTCCCCCCAAAAGGACAAATGCCCCACCCACCCCCTTTCACGCCCTCGCTCCGCCCTGTCACATTTTCCCCTCCCCCCCGTCACACACCCCATCACCCCCCTCCCCTTACCTTACTACGGCCCTGGTGGTCTAGCGACCTCTTCGGGGCAGGAAAGAGCCCCCTCTTTCCTGCCTGGAGCGCTGCCCTGCATTCATCCTTCCTGTTGCTGATCTTGGGGCCGATTCAAAATGGCCGCCGAGAGTTGAAGTCTCTTGAGGTCACGCCAACTCTCGGCGGCCATTTTGAATCGGCGCCGAGATCAGCAAGAGGAAAGATGCATGCAGGGCAGTGCTCCGGGCAGGAAAGAGGGGGCTCTTTCCTGCCCCGAAGGCGGAAGAGGTCACTAGACCACCAGGGCAGTAGTAAGGGGAGGGGAGGCTAGCAATCTGCCCGTTTGTCCGGATTTGTGCCTGCCCATTTGTCCAGAAATCCGGACAAACGGGCAGATTGGCAAAACCCACCCGGTTGCTTGGACATGTCCTCAAAAAGAGGACATGTCCGGGTAAATCCGGACATATGGTAACCCTACCGTAACCCAATTAAGTTACATGCATCGTTATAGAATGTGCTTGGATTTTGGCACGGATTTCTAGGCGCGCTATATAGAATCTGGGGGGTATATATAGAATCCCCCACAAAGAACAGAAATGTCATTGTTTCAGGGCTGCAATCTTTAAATCTGAAACCCAGAAATATAAAGGCCTGCACCTTGACTTTTCAAGCGATGAAGCTCTCCTAGGCTGTAACAGAGGAGAGGCCTAGAAGTTGTTGCTTAGCAACGGATGCAAATCACTGGCTCCCCCTGGCCTTGAAATGGACTCATCTCTGTGGTTTCTGAGACACATTCATAAGATATAAACAACTTTTATAGCTTTCTTGTCCATGCGTGTGCTCTAGGAAAACAACAGCAAGAGTCTATTTGGTATAATAGCACAATTTCATTTAAGGTCACGCTTTTTTTGTTTTTTTCTGAGAAATATTACAAAATGTCACAAATTTTAATATTCAGGTCAGCATCCATGCAGTAAATAAACGTCCAGTTTATACAAACAATTTATTTTTCTCTCTGAATGATACAAATATTACACCGGACCCAGAATTCCATACAAAGGTTAACACGTGATTTGTCGTCTGTTTTTCTTCAGCGTAGGCTTTAGAAAGGCAACATCCTGTACAGCTGTGCAAAAGTTTGCAAAACATCTGCAATCCAAAGATCATTTTAGGAGTAACAAAAATATCCCTATCCAAGCAAAACATGACTTTGCATTTGACATCTTTAAAAAGGGCACAAAGCCACGGGCGGATATCTGAGCTCTTCAAATTAAAATTACATTCACTGCCCTGTACAGGCAAATCAGAGAAGGCTGATGAAGGGCACAGATGGAACAGAAAAGGGAGGTTTGCTTTTCTGTTACATCAGTTATTAGGTCACGTCATGGGCTGAATATTGTTCAGGAAAATGTATACGTGAAAATAAAAACAGACAAAACATTTTTATCATGCTCTAATTATTTTTCCCACTCAACAAAATGAGAAACTATAAATTCATCATTTAGGGTATTAACCAACAGCAAATTTCCTCATCTCCCTCAATGACAATGCACAAATCTAAGAATGTCCCAATTTAGTTTTTTTTTTTTTTAACGGCTTATTGACGTGGCTCTCAGACCCATCCTTGTGACACCAGTTGAGTTGTCAAGATATCCTTAATGAATACACATGAGATAAACTTGCATACACTGGGTTTTGATGTATGGATATTCATTGGGCCTAATATTCAGGATTTATGCTCCTAACGTTGAGTGACATTTTTAAATTGGCCTCTGAAATTTTCCTAGGGATGAGGAGGTAAGTGAGCACCTCCATTTGGGCACCCCTCAATACTGCGGGGTGACAACCTATTCTATAAGAGCATCTGGGTGCATACATGATGTCACAAAATACTGGTGTATCCCAGTATGGGATGCCTAAAATCTAGGCACCCCGAGTTACACCAGCAGTACAGCACCTGGTATCCAGCAATTGCCATCCGGACAGTTCCTCCCTGGACAATTCCCTCCTAGAACTGTTCCCCTCCCCCCCTACTGGCTACTTCTTACTGGTATGTAGTTTTCGCTGTTTGGTGTGCGCAGTGGCGTAGCAAGGGAGGGGCGGTCCGCCCCGGGTGCATGCTGCTGGAGGATGCAGAGAGCAACCCCGCGCCTGTCGGCTCCGCTGGTTCCCTGCTCCTTCTGCCCCGGAACAGGTTACTTCCTGTTCCGGGGCAGAGGGAGCCAGTGGAGCCGACAGGTGCGCGGCTGCTCTCTGCACCCTCCAGCAGCCAAGAATGCACCCGGGGGGGAGGGGGCCTTGATGCGTCGGGGGGTGTATCAATGCACTGGGGGAGGGGGGGGTGTCATTGCGCTGGTGGGGGTATTGTGTTGCACCCTGGGGGGACGGACGCCGCTGCACCCTGGGGGGGGGGGGGGGGGGGAGTGCACAGCGGCGATCTGCCCCGGCTGGCAGCCGACCTAGGAACGCCACTGTGTGTGTGTGTTGGTGTTCTGTTGGTTTTTTTTTCCTTATGCATCATATTTTTGTATGAGAAGGTGTCGATGCGTGGTGTGGATGTGTTGGTAATATTTTGTGTATGTTTATATATAAATATATATATTTTATGTTCTTTATTTGGATTTGGTTTATTTTACATTTTTTTGGTGTGGTGTTGCATATTAAAGGTAATGTTTGGGGGAGGGAGTGTGGGGGGAGACAATGCCCCCTCCAAGCGATCTGAAAAGGGAAGGAGATAAATTTCAGACTGCGATGCTTCATGATTTGTGAAGGGTAGGAATTGTACTCCGTGGAGCGGTGGGAATTGGTTAGGTGGTAATTATCCTAGGTGGCAAATTTTCCACATGGGAACTGTCCAGGTGGGAAACTGACCTAGAACTGGCCACCCAAATGTGGTTAGGGGGTGTGTAAGTTACAGTTTTATATAAGCTGCGTGCGTACATGGCAGCCCCGCCTATGCCCCACACCTGTGTAGGCCTCCTTGCATTAGGCACCATGCCACTTAGGCGCAACCTTACTAAATAGCGCTTAGGGGGACTACTGATGTGTATGCGCACTCACTTGTCTGTCTGTGTCAGGATTCTGAAGTCAAAAAGCAGCAAGGCAGGTGGTGGCAATATGGAAGATAAAACAGTTTTTATTAATAGATTATCAATAGAAATCAAACAAAATAAAACATGGAAAAGAAAATAAGATGATACCTTTTTTATTGGACATAACTTAATACATTTCTTGATTAGCTTTCGAAGGTTGCCCTTCTTCGTCAGATCGGAAATAAGCAAATGAGGTAGCAGATAGTATATATGGGAGAAACAACAAAGCATTACTTTGACTGTCTGACAGAGTGGGAGGGTGGGGGTATGCATGGGGACATCAAAGCATTTCATTGATATTCTAACAGAATGGGTGTTGGTAGGTGAGAGGAGGGTAATAAACAGAGAAATACAGCTTTATGGTTTATAATGAGTTAGAAAACCCAGATCCTTATTAAGTCCTGCTTGTTGGGTGTCAAAATATTCAATCATTCTTATTTCAAAGGTCTTACGTTCCTGTATTGTTTTAAAATTACCTTTCAGTATTCTTACTGTGAAATCACTGGTGCAGTTTTCTGGTCTTGTGAAGTGTTGGCCCACTTTTATTACCCTCCTCACACCTACCCACACCCATCCTGTTAGAATATCAATGAAATGCTTTGATGTCCCCATGCATACCCCCATGCATACCCCCACCCTCCCACTCTGTCAGACTGTCAAAGTAATGCTTTGATGTTTCTCTTATATATACTATCTGCTACCACATTTGCTTATTTCCGATCTGACGAAGAAGGGCAACCTTCGAAAGCTAATCAAGAAATGTATTAAGTTACGTCCAATAAAAAAGGTATCATCTTATTTTCTTTTCCATGTTTTATTTTGTTTGATTTCTATAGATTCTACATGGAATGTTGCTATTCCACTGGCAACATTCCATGTAGAAGTCGGCCCTTGCGGATCACCAATGTGGCCGCCCAGGCTTCTGCTTCTGTGAGTCTGACGTCCTGCACGTACGTGCAGGACGTCAGACTCACAGAAACAGAAGCCTGCTGCAGCCTTCTACATGGAATGTTGCTAGTGGAATAGCAACATTCCATGTAGAATCTCCAATGGTATCTATTTTACTGTCATAGTAATGCTTGAATGTTTTCACTTATATACACTGTCAGCTAGCACATTTGCTTATTTCCGATCTGAGGAAGAAGGGCAACCTTCGAAAGCTAATCAAGAAATGTATTAAGTTACGTCCAATAAAAAAGGTATCATCTTATTTTCTTTTCCATGTTTTATTTTGTTTGATTTCTATAGATTCTACATGGAATGTTGCTATTCCACTAGCAACATTCCATGTAGAAGTCGGCCCTTGCAGATCACCAATGTGGCCGCACAGGCTTCTGCTTCTGTGAGTCTGACGTACGTGCAGGACGTCAGACTCACAGAAACAGAAGCCTGCGCAGCCTTCTACATGGAATGTTGCTAGTGGAATAGCAACATTCCATGTAGAATCTCCAATAGTAGCAACATTCCATGTAGAATCTCCAATGGTATCTATTTTACTGTCATAGTAATGCTTGAATGTTTTCACTTATATACACTGTCAGCTAGCACATTTGCTTATTTCCGATCTGACGAAGAAGGGCAACCTTCGAAAGCTAATCAAGAAATGTATTAAGTTATGTCCAATAAAAAAGGTATCATCTTATTTTCTTTTCCATGTTTTATTTCTATTGATCACCTTTAAAAGTGGACTAACACGGCTACCACACCCCTCTATTAATTGATTAAAAGCTCCCAGAAATTTAACATAAAATGCCAGATATGGCCATGTTTCACCAGTATAAAATGACTGGCTGGTGTAACCGTTAAAACATAGGAAGCTAGATTCTGGGATCGGTCTCTCATAAAAATGCCGAAGACGCGGCCATTTTATACTGGCGAAAACATGGCCATGTCAGGCATTTTATGTTACATTTCTGGGACCTTTTAATCTATTAGTGAAAATTGTGTCAGGATTTCATATATTTTTGTGCGTAATCCCCAAGATTCTATACGTGGCGCCCAAATTTGGGTGCCAAAATCTGTGTCCAGGTCAAAGATGTGCCCACCAATTAATCAGCTAACAAGCCATCAACTGAGGTCAACAATTATTGCAGTTAATTGGCAGTAATTAGATTTTGCGCACGCATCTTCCTGTGTGCCATTCTATAACCCTGCACACCTAAATCCCCTAGCGCACAACTGAAAAGGGTGCATGGCCAGGGGTGTGGTAGGGGCATTCCAAAAATTGTTGAATACCACCCTTCCCACGCAGAAAATGGCAAGAGTTTGCCACCGGAATTTACACCAGATTTCAGCTAGCGTAAATACCGGCGTTCAAATTTGGGCAGGGGCATGGGCTCTAAGTGCTATTCTATAAAGAGAGCTCAGCGAAGAGCACCTCCCCCCCCCCCCCCCGATTTCAGCATTAGTTGACGGACTATTTGAAGTATCTGCTGCCCTTGTGGAATTTATTTGTATGCGCAATATTCTGTATTTTAATGGTTTTATATTGTGTGTTTATTTTGGTCTCTGCCTTGGAAAAAAGCAGATTATAAATAACTAGTAAGGAAGGCCCGTTTCAAATCGCAATGAAACGGGCGCTAGCAAGGCTCCCCTCCGTCCCTTTGTGTCTCCGGCCCCCCTGCAGACTCCGTGCGAATGTGTGACCCTGGCCCTTTTGGCACACCCCCCGCGTGCTCCGCCCTTGACGTCATCGCGTTTTGACGCAAGGGCGGAGCAGAGCTACAGTGCAGTACAACGTTGGAGCTGAGAATGTGCTCCGCCCTCAATGTCATAACGTTTGACGCAAGGGCGGGGCCCACAGACTGTGATTTTCTGTGGCTTCAGAGCTTCAAACTTACGAACCTGGCTTCAGTGACGTCAGTGCAAATAGAACGTTGAGGGTGAGTTTTATATATATAGATAAACTATAAACCGTAACTCCGGGAACTCTTTATAGCATAGCGCTCCACAATGATTTCTTCTGGCACCCAATTTGAACGCCTTTTACTGAATCTGGCCCGTATGGTCCCCGGGATTCTATAACACCTTAATTTCTGTGTGAAAATCGAAGTGTTTTCTATCACAGCGTGTGTAAGGTAATTGGTTAACTAGCTAATCAGCACTGTCAATTGAATGTTAACAAAATTATCAGCACTATTTGGCATTAATTCAGATTTACGCTCACAACTCGCTAAGCGTATTCTGTAACATGGTGCGCTTAAATTATAAGTCGCATAGTTGAAAAGGGGGTGTGGCTATGGGTGGGGGTGTGTGGCCATGGGCGGGGTGTGGGCGTTTCTAAAATCTATGCGTTTTGTTATAGAATACATCCAGTAAAATATAGCGTAAATGGCCGTGACTAAATTTGGTCGCATGGAGAGGTGCTCGGCATATTCTATATACTGAGCAGAAATTTAAGCCTATTCTATAATATATGTGTGCTTTAGATAATTCTATATAGTGCGACCTGAGTTGCGTGAACAAATCTAGTCTTATTCTGATTTGTGCGCATAATTGGCTTAATAAAGCCAACATTGGGTCTTGAGGGGGAGGGGACAAAGTTTTGCCCACCTTGTCGCCACTCTTCGTCCACCAGCTGCAAGTCCCTTATACTTGAACTGGTGGGGGGGGGGGGGGGGTCTCCTGCATGTTCCCTTGGTGGCCATACCATGCTGGCCCCCATCACCCACCCAGTCCATGCTTAGTTTCTAGAAAACTGAGCATGCGTGGGAGAGGCCTGCCCCTGCACATTTATTTTTTTTTGTTACATTTGTAGCCCGCGCTTCCCCACTCATAGCAGGTTCAAGGCGGCTTACATATTATATACAGGTACTTATTTGTACCTGGGCCAATGGAGGGTTAAGTGACTTGCCCAGAGTCACAAGGAGCTGCCTGAGCCTAAAGTGGGAATCAAACCCAGTTCCCCAGGACCAAAGTCCACCACCCTAACCACTAGGCCACTCCTCCACTGTTGCTACTATTGGAGATTCTACATGGAATGTTGCTATTCCACTAGCAACATTCCATGTAGAAGTCGGCCCTTGCAGATCAGCAATGTGGCCGCGCAGGCTTCTGCTTCTGTGAGTCTGACGTCCTGCACGTATGTGCAGGACGTCAGACTCACAGAAACAGAAGCCTGCGCAGCCTTCTACATGGAATGTTGCTAGTGGAATAGCAACATTTCATGTAGAATCTCCAATAGTAGCAACATTCCATGTAGAACCTCCAATAGTATCTATTTTATTTTTGTTACATTTGTACCCCGCGCTTTCCCACTCATGGCAGGCTCAATGCGGCTTACATGGGGCAATGGAGGGTTAAGTGACTTGCCCAGAGTCACAAGGAGCTGCCTGAGCCTAAAGTGGGAATCAAACCCAGTTCCCCAGGACCAAAGTCCACCTCTCTAACCACTAGGCCACTCCTCTACTCCTTTTTTGGTCAAAACTGAGCATGCACTGGGGGGGGGGTGGGGGGGGTGAGGGGTGGGGGAATGGAGGCCCAGCATTGTAAATCTGACCAAGGAATGTGCGCTTCTGCTTGCGGGGCCTGAATCTAAATGGGGGGGGGGGGGGGGGGCAGGCTTAATGGCTATGCCCCTGCATTTTAGTATTATTGTATCATTACTTTCCTTCCTGTTTCCCTGCCAGCTAGGTAGAAGAATTGACATTGAAAATATCTCCAGGAAATCAGAGGAAGATCCGTTAATTTAGAAAGTGCTTTGGTCAAGAGTCCATTTTGTATTCTAGATGCTTGCTGTGCACTCAACCACCAATTAGCTATGCATTGGCTGCTGGATAGCCAATGCATAATTTGATTATCAATAGATTTCTAAAAATGATACGGATAATACTGGGCCTTTTATTTCACTTACTGTTCAATATTCAGTCACTGGCTAAATTAGACCTGGATAGTAAAAACCAGCCCATTGAATATCCAGGTATGACTGAACTTCTGCTGGCATTTATGTGGTTTCTGGTCAATATTCAGCCAGGACCCACAAAAGACACTTATGTGAATGGCTTACTGGGGGGCTACAATGAGATACACATGTTTGAAAACCTGGGCGTAGATAGGAAGACTTTTTAATGCTGAAAGAACAAATCCTATGTAAGCCTGAAGGCATATTAGCCAGGCAGAAGAGGGCAATTTTTAGCTGGCCTGGTTTAGATAAATGACTTTGAAAATTGCTCTCAAAAACTATTACTGAGCTATGTGACACAATGAAAAGCAAACAAATGGATTAAAATCGCTCCAACTATAGCCACGATGAAAAGAGGGAGGGAAGCTCATCAAAGCTTCAGAGGTCATATCAGTGGCGATTCTAGCCGGCATGACACCCGGGGCGGATCGCCAATGCGCCCCCCCCCCCGGCGAAATGACAACCCCCCCCCCCGGGTGTACGCCGCGGGGGGGGGGGGGGGGTGCTGCGGCGTGCGCCTGTCAGCTGACTTTGCTAACTTCGCTGCAGCTCCCTCTGCCCCGGCCGGAACAGGAAGTAACCTGTTCCGGGGCAGAGGGAGCTGCAGCGAAGTTAGCGAACTCAGCTGACAGGCGCGCGCCGCGGCACCCCCCCCAGCGGCGTGCACCTGGGGTGGACCGCCCCCCCCCTTGGTAGGCCACTGGGTCATATTGAAACTTTTTTCTGTTTGGTTTCAAATTTTTTGTGAATAAAAAAAGTGCTTAACATGTGTTAACCGACTTTACATACGTTAGTTCATCAGTTAACATGTACTAAATGACTGTTGTAGGTAGTAAAACTTTTTAAGGTGCTCTAATGAATGCAGACCCCCTCCTGGTCTTCAGTTTTGCATCAACACTTCCATATAGCTTAGCCGAGATTGGGAGGCGGGGCTGGTGTTTGGGAGGTGGGGCTAGTGCTGGGCAAGACTTCTACGGTCTGTGTCCTGAAAATGGCAGATACAAATCAAGGTAAGGTATACACAAGAAGTAGCACATATAGTATGAGTTTATCTTGTTGGGTAGATTAGATGGATCATGCAGGTCTTTTTCTGCCGTCATCTACTATGTTACTATATAGAAAAAAAAAAAGGGATGTTTTTACTGATAAGTCTGTTACAGAGGAAGGTCTGCCATAATGCCCATTATTTCAGTGCAGACTGTACGGTTATTTATCACGCTAGCTAAATTCATAAATCACGACCATTCCTTACATATATAAAACAGTGAACACTTTTACATAGGGCAACGGAAGAGCTGCTTGTGGAGAATCAACCAGGCCCCTCAAATAGCTCTTCCATTACACCTCAGTCCTAATGTTCAAGATCCCTCCTCCTCCCGGTAGAGCTCTCCCTTTGGCGCAGAGTATTGGGGGCGCTTTTGGGTGCCGTCTTTTCTACCTATATCAGAAAACCTAATGGGTTAGTCTCGAAAGAGAAATTTAGTTCAGCTTTGGTGTGGGTTTATTAAAATTTTAGATGCCGCTCTTCATGAAAGAACAAGAAAACGGTTTACAATCGAATAAAAAAATAGGAAGAGAAGAAAACGGAAAGGAACGCCAACGAGTAGATCGGATAGAGAAAAAAACAGGGAACTACTAGGCAAAGGTGGTTAATGAAGCTAAAACAAGAACATTAACAAATGAAAAATAATTGGGGTCATCGTCCCGGCCGAAATCCCTCAACCCTACTTCTTATCATTTCTATAGCGCTACTAGACGTATGCAGCGCTGTACACTTGAACATGAAGAGACAGCCCCTGCTTGACAGAGCTTACAATCTAATTAGGACAGACAAACAGGACAAATAAGAGATAAGGGAGTATTAAAGTGAGGATGATAAAATAAGGGTTCTGAACAAGTGAATAAGGGTTAGGAGTTAAAAGCAGCATCAAAAAGGTGGGCTTTTTAGCTTAGATTTGAGGACGGCCAGAGATGGAGCTTCACCTACCGGCTCAGGAAGTCTATTCCAGGCATATGGTGCAGCAAGATAAAAGGAACAGAGTCTAGAGTTAGCGGTGGAGGAGAAGGGTGCAGATAAGACAGATTTACCCAGTGAACAGAGTTCCCGGAGAGGAATGTAGGGAGAGATGAGAGTGGAGAGGTAGTGGGGGGCTGCAGAATGGATGCATTTAAAGGTCAGTAAGAGAAGTTTGAACTGTATACGGAAGCGGACAGGGAGCTAGTGAAGCGACTTGAGGAGTGGGCTAGTGTGGGTGTAACGATTTTGGCGGAAAATAAGCCGTGCTGCAGATTTTTGGACAGATTGGAGAGGAGAGAGATGACTGAGCGGAAGACCAGTAAGAAGTAAATTGCAATAATCCAAGCGAGAGGTGACAAGGGTGTGGATAAGGGTTTTGGCAGCGTATTCAGAAAGGAAGGGGCAAATTTTGTTAATGTTGTAGATAAAGAAATGACAGGTTTTGGCGATCTGTTGAATATGTGCCGAGAAGGAGAGAGAGGAATCAAAGATGACAACTTAACCTCCCCTCAAAACTTTATACTGTCTAGGAGCGAAGAGAATTTTTCTTTCCTCTTTTGGATCGTGTCTTGCCAACACTGGTGCTTCTCATGCCTTCAACTTTTTAGATCTTTTACCAAACCACAGTGAACAAAAATTCTAACCTCAATTTAAAATGTAATTACATAGTAACATAGTAGATAACGGCAGATAAAGCCCTGTACTGTCCATCTCGTCTGCCAGAGTAGATAAAATTACATAAAGGTATGAGACGGCTGAAGGGAGATATGATAAACATCTATAAAAGAAAATAATGAGTGGAGTGGAATGGGTAGACGTGAATCGTTTGTTTACTCTTTACAAAAATACTAGGACTAGGGGGCATGCGATAAAGCTACAAAGTCGTAAATTTAATACAAATCAGAGAAAATGTTTCTTCACTCAATGTGTAATTAAACTCTGGAATTCGTTGTCAGAGAATGTGGTGGCGGTTAGCTTAGCGGGGTTTAAAAAAGGGCTGGACAGCTTCCTAAAGGAAGAGTCCATAAGCCATTATTAAATTGACTTGGGGAAAATCCACTGCTGATTTCTAGGATAAGCAGCATAAAACATATTGTACTTTTTTGGGAACTTGCCAGGTATTTGTGACCTGGATTGGCTACTGTTGGAAACAGGATGCTGGGCTTGATGGACCTTTGGTCTGTCCCAGTGTGGCAATACTTATGTACTTATGATACAACATATGTATACCTGATCTTTATGTGTTCACGCTATTTTCAGGGCACAGACTGTAGAGGTCCGCCTGCCACGGTCCTTGTTCTAAAACTTCTGAAGTTGTCATCGAAGCCCTTGAAAAGCTCCAATCTAACCTATTCGTATCTATTCACGCCACGTTCAGGGCACTGACTGTAGAAGTTCACCTAGTGTGATTAAAAGTAGGAATGTTCTTCTCATGACACCAGAAAGCAAATACTGTTCAAATGATATAAACTTTTCTTTACTCTTATTTTGTCTAACAGATCCTTATTGTCTCCCTCAGGGCTTCTCCCTTCCCTTTGCGTCTTGGGACTCTGGAGCGAAAAACTCCTTGATCTTAGCAATGAAAGGAAGTCTACCACACTTACCTTTTCATTGATTCTGAACAGACAGGGAACTAGAATGCTGGGAGTTAGTTTGAAATAAAACTTCTTTTTGCTAACCCTCAACAAAGGGTCTGTAAAAGGATAGTCTGCTTACTCTGTCAAAAATCTAGACACTGGGCTAGGATTACTAGACGTCCGAGTTTCTCTGGGCATGTCCTTGTGTGCTGAGCCCCCCAACCCCCCCCCCCCTAAAACCCACTCCTCACAACTGTACAACACTACCATAGACCTAAGGGGTGAAGGGGGGCACCTACATGTGGGTACAGTAGGTTTCTAGTGGGTTTTGAAGGGCTCACATTTACCACCACAAGTGGAACAGGTGGGAGGGGGGATGGGCCCGGATCCCCCTGCCTGAAGTGCAGTGCAGTACCCACTAAAACTGCTCCAGGGACCTGCATACTGCTGTCAGGGAGCCTGGGTATGACATTTGAGGCTGGCATAGTGGCTGGCAAAAAATATTTTTAAAGTTTTTATTTTTAGGGTGGGAGGGGGTTAGTGACCACTGGGGGAGTGAGGGGAGGTCATCCCCAATTCCCTCCGGTGGTCATCTGGTCAGTTCGGGCACCTTTTTGAGGCTTGGTCGCAAGAAAAAATGGACCAAGTAAAGTTGACCAAGTGTTCGTCAGGGACGCCCTTCTTTTTGCCATTATCGGTCGAGGACACCTATGTGTTAAGCACGCCCCAGTCCCACACTTTGCTCTGTCAGAGAGCCTCGATGTGCTATCACGGCAGCTGTACAAACAGATCTGAGTGAGGGATCCTGGGTGCTTTTTATGAGTGGTGTTGGTCTCGCCAGTCAGCAGATAACACTGTACCTTACAGATTTTGAAGACAAATGCATCCCAAGGAAGTCCATAATCCATGCCACTTTTGCATTTACAGACTGTGACAATAACGAGAAAAGTAAATCTTATAATGCCCTATTTAGCAGCTCTTTGTTTAGTCTGTAAACCGTAAAGCTCCATTTTAGCCTGAGAAAAAAATAATAGCTAAATGAAAAATAAGGTGAGAAAATCAGACTAATTTCAGCATTGAAGAATACTGGACATTTCCTCGCTTTTAAAGACTGAAGTAGGGACATTTTCCCGAGTGCTCTCAGGAGGAGCGTTCGAGAACTTGAAAAACAAAATAAATACCACCTACACCAATGAGCCTGTCACTTCCCATCTGCTTTGGATGAGCAAAACTTGGGTCAATTCTACATTAGGCTTAGAGGACAAGACAACATGGCGGCTCTCATGAACTACCCTGCAATAATGTGAATCTCTGGATGACTGCGTGGAGAGCTCTCAAAGGCCATGCTGATCCCAGGAGAAGACCAGACTTTTTGCAGGGATTAACACCTTTTAATGGTCCAACGCAAGAATTGTTTTAAAGACAATGATAATAAAGTACTGTGATCACCTTGTCTTGCCAATGTGATCAGATCTGAAGGTGGGATCCTTGTCCTCATGATCTTTCCTTGATCAATTAAAGTGTTAATCACAACCTGCAAAATATCTGTGGACACCAAATTGGCCGACGGGGCAAAGATCTAATCAATTAAACTCTTTTGTGTGGTGGGTCTTGATCTGCTTCAATACAGAATGTATACAATCAAAACTTGTGTGCACTTCAAATCCCATAAAAGTTCATTATTTTAACAGTATAATAAATTTCAAACAAAATCAACAAATTAAAAGGGTCCTTTTACTAAGGAGCGCTAATGGATTTTGCGCACTCTAATAATTAGCCTGCGCTAAATGGTAAGAAGCCTATCATATTCCTATGGGCGTCTTATGATTTAGCACATGTTATGGGGGGTCCTTTTACTAAGGTGCGCTGAAAAATGGCCGGCAGTAGAGTGGACATGTGTTTTGGGCACGCGCAGAATCATTTTTCAGCGCTCCTGTAAAAAAAAAAAAAAAAGGCCTTTTTAAAGTTTTTGGCCGAAAATGGACGTGCGGCAACATGAAAATTGCCACGTGTCCATTTTTGGGTCTGAGACCTTACTGCCAGCCACTGACCTAGCGGGAACCGGGCGGTAATGACCTACGCGTGTCAAATGCCACTTGGCGTGTGCCAAATATGCATGTGCAAAAATCATTTTCAGATGCGCGTATCAGCCGGGTGCCAAAAATGAAATTACCGCAAGAGCCACATGGTAGCCGGGCGGTAACTCCATTTTGGCGTGCGTTGGGCACACGTACACGCTTACTCGGCTTAGTAAACGGGCCCCTAAATTGAAACTGAGGTAAATTTGTCATTCATTTTAATGTAATACTGCCCAATCAATTAAGGATATCACTTTTTATATCTCTATCTATCTTTACATATACAGTTTTATGTATATCTATATATATATATCTGTTTAATTTGAACGCTTTTCTACATCTTTAAAAAATATAACTCCGGCATTAAACGCTCTCAATCACATTTTAAGAAAATACGTATAACATTTCAACAAATAGTTTAAAAAGTTTTCTTCTCTTTTTCATCACAAACCTGATATCTGCACTCCCAGAATGTGACATATTTCTAGAATTATAACTCCCCCCAAAATCTATATTTTTAGAATCTGGAGACCAAATAACCTCCTACGTCCAACTGACATAGTTCTTCAACAGCCTTCAAACGTGTGCTCTTTAACGCTCGAATTGTTTAAAGACCATTATTTATTCAAGTCACAAAGGTAAACACGAGGCGGAGCACTGGTAGCAAATAAAATTATACGAATGTCCGTTAAAGAGCAGAGCGTCATGACCATATAAGAGTTACTTCACATAGTTCAGCAACAATGAAATATTGTACTCTACCTCCCATCGATTGATAGAAAACAACGTTGGCTGCCAGGTAAAAGAGCCGGCCTGTAGCAGTGTGAAAAGAAGACATTTATACATGCGTTTCAATGTACGAATGGCTAAGTGCTAAGGATGGGATAAGGGCGTCTTCTTCAGAGGAATCGTTTACAGAGTCCTTCGTTGTACTGTTTTCACAGATGTCCAGGAAGAGGTCAAGGTACAAGAGTTTCCAGTCTTGAAAGTCCTTAGATGTCAAATCTGGATTGTCCAGAAGCTTGTCTATAATGGCTACTTCTCCTTCTCTGGCCTGAATGAAAAAAAAAGCACACAAAACCATATCAAGGTGTCAGCTTGGTACTTACACAAGTGTGGATAATTAAAGGGAAGGGGGAGGGACCATTTTCACTTGCTTTCCCTGCTGCAAAGTGCATGAGGTCTTCTGTACCTGCAAATCTATTAGCTAATTTTCAATGGTAAACCGCTCCATTTGGTTTATTTACTTGATAAACTACAGTATCCTTCCAGTGTACAGCAAGATGATTTACAAAGAAACTATACTGTAAAAACAATTGGGTCGATATATAAACCTGTTGGTCTCCGTGTTTTCTTAAGCGCTGCTGCAATGTTTAAAAACATGGTCATTATTTTAGAAGCCCTGTTCAAAGATTTACATGAGTAAATACCTGCATTTCCATGTGTTCATCTCATAAACATGTAAAACCTGATTTTAGAAAGCCAGCATTTATATACGTATATCTGCACTATCGCCCAGAGTCTATATATGCCCCCCGATATTCAGCCGGCGGCAGTCAGCGGTTTTTAAAATGCTGATTGTCCCCGGCTAAATTATCCCCCAATATTCAGTGCTGGGCCATTTCTGGGCACCGGTACTGAATATTTGGACAGCCTGACCACCCGGAGCTTATGTGGGTCCGGCTGATATTCAGCTGGGGCTGCATAAGAGTTATGGGGACGGGACCCGCATAATCTTTTTCTGTTTAAAGAACCCCAAAGGCCCCCAAACCCCATCTCTCCCCCCCTGCGCCAACGCCCTCTCTTCCCTCCCCCCAGCCTGCAATAAAGACCCCAGCCCCCCACCCTTGAAGGTGGTCCAGCAGGGTCATTGGGAGCAGGAGTGTAGACCCTTTGCTCCTGCCCCTTATGGCGCCTCTGTAAAATCAGTACTACATGAAGTACCACAAGCTGCCGTGAGAGGTTGCAGCCCTCAATGACCCCACTGGACCTCCAGGGATGTAGATAAGCCTGAGGACTTACCTTCTTGGTTGGGGGAGAAGGGGGGCCATCTTGCAGGAGGGGACGTCCTTGATGCAGACTGGGGGACGGGGGGTGGAAAAGAGGGGACACTGTCAGGGGGCAGGAGGGGGATTTTTTTTTTATACAGAATTCTGAGGGTGCTGGCCCGATACTCATAGCTAAGCGGCCTTATTTGAGCGGTCTCGGAGGATATTCAGCGGGATTGCATATCCCATTCTATCAACCAAAACAACAAAAGGAGGTCCAAGCCTCACGGGTATGCAATAGCAATGAAAGAAGTAGTGAGGCAACAAAAGAAGGCAGGATTCGATGAATGCACAAGGAGCTTTAATTCGTTCATACAATCCAAATCAAGAAGGACACATGTGGAGGTGACTCGACATGGCTATGTTTTGGAATATGTGCTTGCATCAGGATTACTTCTGCCTTTACAATCAGCTTAGACTAATATAAAAGATATCTCTGCAGATAAAACAGAAATGACATCAGCCACTGAAGCTGCATGATCGAGGAGCAGTCAGATAGCGTCCCTTCGAGAGATGAAAAAGCAGTTGATGTGGTTTCTATTTTATCTGCAGAGATATATTTTATATTGGTCTAAGCTGATTGCAAAGGTAGAAGTATTCCTGAGGAAGGCGCATGTGCCGAAACACAGCCGTGTCGAGTCACAGGCAAGTCCACTGGCTGAGGTACAAACTGTAAGTCTGCTGGAGACAGGAAATGACTGATCTGATCTGGAAATTACTTTCCACTGCTGATTAAAATTGAACCCTGGGAAAACCAGGGCCTACTGATTAAAAGAAACAGGAGTTACTGTAATAGAAACTGGAGTGAGAGAACTGGTGCGAGAAATCAGTAGGCCCTGGTTTTCCCAGGGTTCAATTTTAATCAGCAGTGGAAAGTAATTTCCAGATCAGATCAGTCATTTCCTGTCTCCAGGAGACTCTGAAAATCTTAGGTGTTACTTTCGATTCAAACTTAACTTATCACTTGCATATATTTCTAATATAGTTCAGTGCTGTTACTATAACTCAAAATGATTTTCTCAGTGTATCAGCTGTTCACCAAACAGGCTCTCAATAATTTCTAATTTGGATTACTGCAACAGTCTCCTGCACGGAACAAAAACTACAGAGATTAGACGTCTACAATTGGTCCAAAATACAGTGCTAAACTATCTTAACTATAAACCAAAAATTTCGGGCAAAAAGAGGCCCAAAAATGGGGATCTCAGTTTATATTCTTTGGTTCTTCCTCACTCCCTGAAGTTTACCCCCTCCCCCGATAACCTGTGCTTCTGTCCTCTGCCTTCCCACCCAATAACCAGCATTTCTGTCCTCCCCACCCCCGATGACTGGCACTTCTATGGAGTGATGAAGAAAAATGCTTAACAGATTTTAACTTGATTGTATCTGGCAAACGTAGAAAAAAAACCTGGTTCTGTGTACCGCATAGGAAATAGTATCTTGTAACAACATTACTAAATTCAGCATATAAAAAGGAGCATCCCCCGACAAAATTTTAAAAACCATTATGCATGGTATAAAATGAACACTTTTGAAAATACTGGTGAGTTTACAGGGTTGGATTCATTATATAATCACGTTGATTTTGAGTAACACCAGTGCTTTTTTTGTGCCGGTACAGCATACTGGCACCTTTTTTTCCCCCTTCCACGTTCATATCCCCCCATTTCCTGTGGCCACACAGCTGGTTTTCCAATGAGCAGCAGCAGCAGCGCCACGGACACAGCAAGGCGTAGCGGGCTCAGGGCTGCAGTGCTAGGACACGCGCTGTTGTCTCTACCAATCCCCTGCCCCGGAACAGGAAGTTGAAGTCAGAAGGGAAGGGGATCGGCAGAGCCAACAATGCGTGTCTGAGCACTGTGGCCACTAGGAAAGTTGCTGGATAGAGTGAGAGGAGGCAGGGGGAGAAAAACTGGATGGGGAAGAATGGGGACAAGGGGAGAAATATTGGATGAAGAGGGGAGGGGACAAATACTGGATGAAAAGAGAGGGGACAAGGGGAGAAATAATGGATGGGGAGAGAGAGGGCAAGGGGAGAAATGCTGGATGGGAAAAGAGGGGACAAAGGGGAGAAATACTGAATGGGGAAAGAGGAAGCAAAGGGGAGAAATACTAGATAAGGAGAGAGGGGCCAAGGGAAAAATACTGGATTAGGAGAGAGGGGCCAAGGGAAAAATACTGGATTAGGAGAGAGGGGCCAAGGGGAGAAATAGTGGATGGGGAGAGAGGGGACAAGAAGAGAAATACTGGATGAGGACAGAGGGGACAAGGGGAGAAATGCTGGATGGAGAGAGAGGTCAACGGGAGAAAAACTGAATGGGGAAAGAGGAAGCAAAGGGAAGAAATACTAGCTGAGGAGAGAGGGGACAAGGGAGGAAATACTGGATGGGGAGAAAGGGGACAAGAAGAGAAATATTGGATGAGGAGAGAGGGGACAAGGGAAAAATACTGGATTAGGAGAGAGAGGGCAAGGGGAGAAATGCTGGATGAGAGAGAGGGCAAGGGGAGAAATACTGGATGAGAGAGAGGGCAAGGGGAGAAATGCTGGATGGGGAGAGAGAGGACAAGGGGAGAAATACTGGATGAGGAGAGAGGGGACAAGGGAAAAATACTGGATTAGGAGAGAGGGGCCAAGAGAAAAATACTGGATTAGGAGAGAGGGGCCAAGGGAAAAATACTGGATTAGGAGAGAGGGGCCAAGGGGAGAAATAGTGGATGGGGAGAGAGGGGACAAGAAGAGAAATACTGGATGAGGACAGAGGGGACAAGGGGAGAAATGCTGGATGGAGAGAGAGGTCAACGGGAGAAAAACTGAATGGGGAAAGAGGAAGCAAAGGGAAGAAATACTAGCTGAGGAGAGAGGGGACAAGGGAGGAAATACTGGATGGGGAGAAAGGGGACAAGAAGAGAAATATTGGATGAGGAGAGAGAGGGCAAGGGGAGAAATACTGGATGAGAGAGAGGGCAAGGGGAGAAATGCTGGATGAGAGAGAGGGCAAGGGGAGAAATGCTGGATGGGGAGAGAGGGCAAGGGGAGAAATGCTGGAAAATTGGATAGTAAGAAAGAACTAAACATGGATAAAGACAAAAAATAAAATCGAAAAGAGCTGAAAGGGAAAATGACAAACAGGAAATTCTAGCAATAGAGTTAAAAGAAGATGAGGAAAGTAGAAAGCAGAGACTGGGACCAACACAAATGAAAAGAAGTACGTGGCCAGACAACAAAGGTAGAAAAAAGAATTTTATTTTAAGATAAAGTAGTGTGGTAGCTGTGCTAATTTTTTTTGTTTTATTTGTAGTTGTTAATTTGTAATGTAGTGACTGGAATATTTGAAATTTATGTCTACTATTTTTTTTATAGCAAGGGGAAAATGTTTTTGCTTTTCTGGTCTTATCCTGCATGCCAGAGTCCGGTTTTGAGAGGTTTCAGCTGATTTTTTGTCTACGTATTTTATTAGTTTATGGTCAGTCTTAAGGGTTCTTTTGTTGGGCCTAGGGACTTGTGTACTATTTTCAATGATACCTTTTTATATGCTCCATGGCTGATAAAACGGGTGTGGCTAATGTGGGGTGTGGCTACTGTAGGGGTGGAGCTATAGATAGTGACCCTGCCCTTAAGGTTGGCGCTGTATGAGTACCGGCACCTTTTATTCCTACAAAAAAAGCACTGAGTAACACTATTACACTTTGCCCCCTTCATAATTTTAAGACAATTCGACTACAACTAATTAATGATACCTCAACTGAGTAGAAGCAATGAAAAGATGGGAAAGGGATATGTACAGTATATGAGGACTTGATTCTAAAAGGTGTCATGTCCCTCCCTGTGAAGAAACATGCACAGGAAAATTCGATGTAAGCTGTGAGTATTGAACACCCTACTACTACTACTACTTAGCATTTCTATAGCGCTGCCAGGGTTAAGCAGCGCTGTACAAGTTCAACATGAGGAAGGACAGTCCCTGCTCAAGAGAGCTTACAATCTAAAGGTTACAAACTATGTGTAGGTAACAGGAATGGGGAAGGTGGTTAGGCGCCAAAAGCAAGGGAGAAGAGATGGGCCTTAAGTAAGGACTTGAAGATGGGCAGGGAGGGCGCTTGGCATATGGGCTCGGGAAGTCTGTTCCAGGCATAAGGTGATGCGAGGCAGAAGGGGCGGAGTCTGGAGTTAGCGGTGTTGGAGAAGGGTACAGATAGGAGTGATTTGTCCTGAGAGCGGAGGTTACGGGCGGGAACATACGGGGAGAGGAGGGTAGAGAGGTAATGGGGGGCTGCAGATTGAGTGCATTTGAAGGTCAATAGGAGAAGCTTGAACTGAATACGGTAGCGGATCGGGAGCCAGTGAAGTGACTTGAGGAGAGGGGTGATATGAGAGTAGGTAAGACGTGTGGCGGAATTTTGGACAGCTTGAAGGGGGGATAGATGGCTAAGCGGGAGGCCAGCGAGAAGAAGGTTGCAATAGTCAAGACGAGAGGTAACGAGCGAGTGGACGAGGGTTCGGGTGGTCTGTTCAGAGAGGAATGGGCGAATTTTGCTAATATTATAGAGGAAGAAGCGACAGGTCTTAGCAGTCTGCTGGATATGGGCAGAGAAGGAGAGGGAGGAGTCGAAGATGACTCCGAGATTGCAGGCTGAAGAGATGGGGAGGATGAGGGCGTTGTCAACAGAGACGGCAAGTGGGGGAAGAGGAGAAGAGGGTTTGGGTGGAAAGACAAGGAGCTCAGTCTTTGCCATGTTCAGTTTCAGATGCCGGTTGGACATCCAGGCACCGATGTCTGAGAGGCAGGCCGAAACTCTGGCCTGGGTTTCGATTGTGATGTCGGGAGTGGAGAGATAAAGCTGGGTGTCATCAGCATAGAGATGGTACTGGAAACCATGTGATGAGATCAGCGAGCCCAGGGAAGAGGTGTAGATCGAGAAAAGAAGCGGTCCAAGGACAGATCCTTGGGGAACCCCAACAGAGAGCGGGATTGGGGTGGAAGAAGAGCCATTAGAAAATACTCGGAAGGTGCGTTGGGAAAGATAAGAAGAGAACCAGGAGAGGACGGAGCCCTGGAACCCGAATGAGGACAGTGTGTCAAGAAGTAAATTATGATTGACGGTGTCAAAGGCGGCAGACAGGTCGAGGAGGATGAGGATGGAATAGTGTCCCTTGGATTTGGCAAGGAACAGGTCATTGCAGACTTTAGAGAGTGCTGTTTCTGTCGAGTGTAGTGGGCGAAAGCCGGATTGAAGCGGATCGAGGACGGCCTGAGAGGAGAGGAAATCAAGGCAATGGCTGTGGACAGCGCGTTCAAGTAATTTTGAGAGGAAGGGTAGAAGAGAGATGGGGCGGTAGTTGGAGGGACAGGTGGGGTCAAGTGAGGCCTATGCGTGAAAGTTACGATATGCCTGGAATAGCGCAGTATACTCTAAAACCCCAATGCACCCTATGCTGGGGTCAGAGCACGAGACCAGGCGTGTGCTACATTTAGTACATACTCATTGTGTAAAATCAGACTTTAGTCGGTGCATAGGAATTTGCACGGCATAATTTCTTCCACCAGGTACTCACTAAAGCCTAAATTATCAATTGACTGGGAGCAGTCCCTTCACACTGAACTGGTTAGCACAGTAATTCATCCTCACCCCCTTCCCTCTTTCAGATCAAATGGCCAGCAAGGCCCTCTCACCCCTCATCCCTTACACAACTACAAGACCTCGGAGTCATCTTCGACTCCTCCCTCTCCTTCTCTGCACTTTTTGTCCTTTAGACTGTAAGCTCCTTTGAGCAGGGACCGTCCTTTTTTGTTAAATTGTACAGCGCTGCGTAACCCTGGTAGCGCTTTAGAAATGTTAAGTAGTAGTAGTAATACACAATTACAAGTCAATGGCATGATGTAATCCTCCTCCCCCACCCCCACAAGAACAAGATGCAGACATGACCTGATCCCCAGTACCTTCATCACTGATCCTCCTCCCCCCCCCCCCCCAATTATAATTAATCTATGAAAAAACAAGATGCCACCAACACAGGACAGAGAAAAAAAAGTACGTCGAAAATGTTTAGCACATTTTATTCAATAGGAAAGCGTTTACAATTTTGTTTTGTCTTTCTGTCGCACTGACATCAGACAGGGATTAGTGGCGAACAGATGACCAAAACAAAACTGTATGCGATAGAAGAACCAGTGGCGTAGCCAAGGGTGGGCCCAGGCCCACCCACTTTGGTCTCAGGTCCACCCAGTAGAAGCACACCTATGATGTGGCTGTCAGGGATTCCCAAGCCTCACCAGCTGAAAACTCCCAACAACTGTCCCTCCTGCATACCTTGTAAATAGCAGATCTTCGCCTGCAGCGAGCAGAGATTGATACATTCAATGGGGCCAACATGAGAAGTGTATTAGTTGCTACTCACTGCCAGTGAAAATCTGCTATTTAAAAGGTATGCGGGGGTGGGGGGATGTTTGAGAGACCATATGGTATGCAACAGTGGCGTAGCCAAGGGTGGGTCCGGGTGGGCCAAGCCCACCCACTTTGGGCTCAGGCGCACCCAGTAGCAGCACACCTATGATGTGGCTGGCAGGGATCCCTAAGCCCCACCATCCGAAAACCAGTGGCGTACCAAGGGGGGGGGGGGGGGTCCGTCTCGGGTGCACGCCGCTAGGGGGGTGCCGCGTGCCTGTCGGCTCCGCTCGTTCCCTGCTCCTTCTGCCCCGGAACAGGTTACTTCCTGTTCCGGGGCAGAGAGAGCAGGGAACCAGCGAGGCCGACGCAGCTCCGAGTGACGCGCACTCGGGGTGGATCGGCCCTCCTGCAGGTAAGAATGCGGTCCGGGGGGGGGGGGGGGGGGTGTCGCGCCGTGCTGCACCTGGGGGGGGGGGTGCGCAGCGGCGACCCACCCCGCGTGCCATTAGCCCTCGCTATGGTACTGATTACTACTACTACTACTTAACATTTCTAAAGTGCTACTAGGGTTACGCAGCGCTGTACAATTTAACAAAGAAGGACAATCACTGCTCAAAGGAGCTTACAATCTAAAGGACAAAGTGTGCAATCAGTCAAATTGGGGCAGGCTAGATTTCCTGAATAGATGAATAATGGTTAGGTGCCGAAAGCAACATTGAAGAGGTGGGCTTTGAGTAAGGATTTGAAGATGGGCAGGGAGGGGGCTTGGCATATGGGCTCAGGAAGTTTATTCCAAGCATAGGGTGAGGCGAGGCAGAAAGGGCGGAGTCTGGAGTTGGCGGTGGAGGAGAAGGGTACTGATAGGAGGAATTTGCCCTGTGAGCATAGGTTACGGGTAGGAGCGTAAGGGGAGATGAGGGCAGAGAGGTAAGGAGGGGCTGCAGATCGAGTGCATTTGTAGGTTAGTAGGAGAAGCTTGAACTGTATGCGGTACCTGTTCGGAAGCCAGAGAAGTGATTTGAGGAGAGGGGTGATATGGGCATATCGGTCAAGGCGGAAGATAAGATGCGCAGCAGAGTTCTGAACGGATTGATATTTATTAATAGTATTTGATAGACCATCTCTCTAGACAAGCCATTCAAAACAGTTTACAATGATAAAATTCAGACCAGCATCTATTAATAAAAATAAGTGAGTGAGAACAGTCTAGAGGTTAGAACAAAGGGCTAATAACCAGGAAATCCAGGGCTTGAACTCTGCTTTTCTCATTGAAATTTCCTGCGAGTTCTTCACCCTCCATTGCCTTAGCTGTTAATTTAAATGGAAGACCTCTGGGCCAGGGAAATACCTAGATCCAAGCACAGTCATTCACACTCTTCCCCCCCAAAACATACAGGTCAGAGTTATGCAGTGGGTTTGTTTCAGCTGGCACGCAATTCTAGACATGTTTCACTGCGTAGCCTTCGACAGCAGTGCTACAGGTTGTACGGAGAAGTCACACTCCTTGCTCTGAAGTCCTGTACACTCCGGCTGACAAGTCTTGAGAATGACTTATAGAAACGAAAAAGTGCGGACAAGTGTGGAGGCAATCCGAAGGACTTTACTGTTAATCAAAAAACGACCCGACACGGCCGTGTTTCGGCATCAAAGCCTGCATCAGGGGCCAAACAAATCTTCTTTGATTGTTGCTCAATTTGAGATCAAAACAAAATGTAGTTTTCCCTAAAACTCGGAGATTAAGAAATCAATTGTAAAACGCCTCGACGGCAAATACACACTTGTTCTCACTTTTTTGTTTCTATTGTCTTCTACTTGCATGAGGATTTTCCTGTCCGCTTTTTGTTTGTTGAGAATGAATTAACCATATCAGTGCGGGGGTAACCATTGGAAGGACAGCTTAGTCAGGATGGCCACCTTTAAATCTAGACTGAAAGCCCACCTCTTTAACATTGCTTTTGACTCGTAACCACTTGTAACCACTCGCCTCCACCTACCCTCCTCTCCTCCTTCCCGTTCACATTAATTGATTTGATTTGCTTACTTTATTTATTTTTTGTCTATTAGATTGTAAGCTCTTTGAGCAGGGACTGTCTTTCCGTCTTGCCCCATCCTTGGCCACCTTTAAATCTAGACTGAAAGCCCACCTCTTTAACATTGCTTTTGACTCGTAACCACTTGAAACCACTCGCCTCCACCTACCCTCCTCTCTTCCTTCCTGTTCACATTAATTGATTTGATTTGCTTACTTTATTTATTTTTTGTCTATTATATTGTAAGCTCTTTGAGCAGGGACTGTCTTTCCCCATCCTTGGCCACCTTTAAATCTAGACTGAAAGCCCACCTCTTTAACATTGCTTTTGACTCGTAACCACTTGAAACCACTCGCCTCCACCTACCCTCCTCTCCTCCTTCCTGTACACATTAATTGATTTGCTTACTTTATTTTTTGTCTATTAGATTGTAAGCTCTTTGAGCAGGGACTGTCTTTCCGTCTTGCCCCATCCTTGGCCACCTTTAAATCTAGACTGAAAGCCCACCTCTTTAACATTGCTTTTGACTCGTAACCACTTGTAACCACTCGCCTCCACCTACCCTCCTCTCCTCCTTCCTGTACACATTAATTGATTTGATTTGCTTACTTTATTTATTTTTTGTCTATTAGATTGTAAGCTCTTTGAGCAGGGACTGTCTTTCTTCTATGTTTGTGCAGCGCTGCGTATGCCTGGTAGCGCTATAGAAATGCTAAATAGTAGTAGTAGTAGTAGTAGGATGTTCAATACTTGGAGTATAGTGTTCAGTTTTGGAGGCCGTATCTTGCTAAAGATGTAAAAAGACTGGAAGCGGTGCAAAGAAAAGCTACAAAAATGGTATGGGATTTGCGTTGCAAACCGTAGGAGGAGAGACTTGCCGACCTGAACATGTATACCTTGGAGGAAAGGAGAAACAGGGGTGACATGATACAGACGTTCAAATATTTGAAAGGTATTAATCTGCAAAATGAACCTTTTCCGGAGACGGGAAGGCGGTAGAACTAGAGGACATGAATTGAGGTTGAAGGGGGGCAGACTCAGGAGTAATGTCAGGAAGTATTTTTTCACAGAGAGGGTGGTGGATATGTGCAATGCCCTCCCGCGGGAGGTGGTGGAGATGAAAATGGTAATGGAATTGAAACATGCGTGGGATAAACACAAAGGAATCCTTGTTTAGAAGGAATGGATCTACGGAATCTTAGCGGACATTGGGTGGCAACACCGGTAATTGGGAAGCAAAACCAGTGCTGGGCAGACTTCTACGGTTTGTGCCCTGAGAATGGCAAGTACAAATCAAACTCGGGTATACGTATAAAGTATCGCATACCATGTAAAATGAGTTTATCTTGTTGGGCAGACTGGGTGGACGGTATAGGTCTTTATCTGCCGTCATTTACTATGTTACTAATATAATTAGCACAATAAGATGAAATGAATGCCTGCAGAATTCGGCCACATGCTGTTCCACACCGTTGCCTGCACTTCTCCACTTCCCAAACGCCTGGAGCAGGCTTCAAAACATGCTTTAGTGGACTTGCAGAATGGGTGCCCTCCCTCTCCCCCCTTGCTGTTTAACCAGGGTGCAAGTGCCAGTGTTGCTCCTTGTGATCTCTTGGGGAAGTCACTTAACATTCTGTTGCTTTGGGTCCAAACCTAGCTTGCAAGGCATAGGTGCCCAATACATCAAAATGATTGTGGGTGTCAAACACAATACATATCAGTGATGGACTGACCATTCAGGCAACCGAGCAGTGCCCGACAGGGCTGCCGAGAGACTGGGCCGGGCCTGGGGCAAGGCCGCCCCTGGGCCCCTGCCCCCCTCCATCTGCCACCGGGCCGGGCCCCCTGCATTGAAATCACAGAGCCTCTCACCTCCGTGTGGAAGTGCTGCAGGCAGCAGATCGCTTCCCTTCGGGCCTCCTTCCCTCCCTGTGTCCCACCCTCACGGAAGTTACGTCAGATGAGGGACGGAAGGAGGCCTGAAGGGAGGCGATCTGTTGTCCTGCTGCCTGCAGCGTTTTCACACGGAGGTGAGAGGTGCTGTGATTTCAATGAAGGGGGCCCAGCCCGGTGGCAGATCGTCGACGATGGAGGGCGGGTGGGACTGCGGCGCCGGGCCCCCCTTGCAGGCCCAGGCCCAGGGAATTTTGTCCCCCCTAGGCGGCCCAGGTGCCCGAGGGCCCAGAGGCTCTACCTGGATGCCCGCCGCACACTACAGCCCTCCACGGTCCTACCTTTAAAATTGCGCCGCTGGTGATCTAGTGGCCTCTGTGAGGGGGAACATGTTCTTTCCTGCCCGTTGTGCTGCTGCTATTCCCCCTGCCCTGCACCACCGTATTTTAAAAATGGCGGCCGTGACACTTTGTGGAAGTCTCACAAGGCTGTCGAGACCCACGAGACTACACAGGAAGTCTCGGCCGCCATTTTGAAAATACAGGGGAATAGCAGCAGCGCAGCAGACAGGAAAGAACATGCTCCCCCCCCCCCCCCACCGCAGAGACCACTAGACCACCAGGGTCCTTCAGGTAGGACAGGGGCAGTGGGGGAGTTGGCTGCGGCAGTAGGGGGGACAGCAATGCGGCCGTAGGGGGGGGGGGGGTGTTGGGCAGACCGGAGGGCCAAGACCACTCTCAGTCTGCCCCTGATACATATGATCTCTCCCTGGACACAAATGAAGGTGCTTGTTCAAAACTGGGGTTCTCGGCACCCATTGCACCCATAGAGCTGGCTCCTGTGCCTCTGCTTTACCTGAATGCAAACTCTCTTTGATCTACAACCATCATTTTGGGTGGGCCTAGAGTTTGGATGGGTGGGCCTTCCAAAATCCCCCCGCCCTTTGTCCTGCATCTTTTGCTCCCTCCTCTGGCCATATCCAGTATTCCTCCCCTCCCCAAGGCCCAGCATCTCCCCCTCTCTGAAACTAACCCCATACCTCAGTACTTTCGACAGCAGCTATGTACATCCATTGCATGGCCAGCCCCACATGCTTCCCTCTGCCTCGTCCTGCCAGGGAGGAAACAGGAAGTGATGTCAGTGATGGCAAAAGGAAGGTGGTGAGGTAGAACAGGGAAGGGGTGTATTGTGGAGCTGCAGGTGGGAGGCAAATGCCAGATCTGGGTGTAAAGAAGAGGAAGAGAGGAGAGCGAGGCAGCCGCTGCTGAACTATTTTGAAGACCACACAGGGTGGGCCTGAGCCAGGAATCGGTGGGCCTGCATCAACCCAGGCCCACCCATAGCTACACCACTGGCTACAACTAAAAAAAGGTGTGAGTTAAATCCCAAATCCCTTCCACTCCCTTGGACTTCCCACTCAGTTGTAACCAGTGCCTGTTGGGTTATGAGCTTTTCATTGGAACTACCCAGGATTTTCCCCTCATTGCAACCCTCCATCACATCCATATAGTTCATATTTGGTTGGGGGCCACAGGCCTCATTTCCTTCCAGAACTGGCTACACACAGAGGAGCATAATTGAACGGGGACGACCATCTCTAAGGGCGCCCATCTCTAAGGACGTCCTGGCGAAGGGGCGGGGAAACCCGTATTATTGAAACAAGATGGGCGTCTATCTTTCGTTTCGATAATACGGTTGGGGACACCCAAATCTCAACATTTAGGTCGACCTTAGAGATGGTCTTCCCCGGTTTTCGGCCATAATGGAAACCGAGGACGCCCATCTCAAAAATGACCAAATCCAAGTCATTTGGTCGTGGGAGGAGCCAGCATTTGTAGTGCACTGGTCCCCCTGACATGCCAGGACACCAACCGAGCACCCTAGGGGGCACTGCAGTGGACTTCACAAATTGCTCTCAGGTGCAAAGCTCCCTTATCTTCGGTGCTGAGCCCCCCCAAAACCCCCTCCCCACAACTGTACACCACTACCATAGCCCTAAGGGGTGAAAGAGGGCACCTACATGAGGGTACAGTGGGTTTCTGGTGGGTTTTGAAGGGCTCACATTACCACCACAAGTGTAACAGGTGGGGGGATGGGCCTAGGTCTGCCCGCCTGAAGTGCACTGCAGTACCCACTAAAACTGCTCCAGGGACCTGCATACTGCTGTCATGGAGCTGGGTATGACATTTGAGGCTGGGAAGCAAGAGGACCTCGGCTACGGGGATTGGGGTCCCTCGCCAGCAAAGGTATGCGACAACAGCGGCGGCGGGGGAGGGTTGCCGGCGGGAGGAGGGATCAAGATGGTCGTTGGCGGGGGGGGGGGGGGGCAAAGTTGGTGGTGGCGGCGGTGGCTGGCAATGGTGGGGGGGGGGGGGTCGGTGGTGCCAAGGGGGGGCCTAAAATGTGCCCCCTCACCTGTGCTCTGGACCCTCCTCCCGCTGAAGTCTGGCCTTGAGTGAATTCTTTCAAAAACGCTTACCGCCGCTTTGTAAAAGGGGCCCTGAGTTAGGGCAGAGGTGGAGGACAAACAGGCCTTAGCACACCCTTACACAGGTCTTTCCCAAGCCCTAAAGCGATTTTTACCATGGCCATAAAACTCCTGATTTTGTATTCTTTCCATTAATGGCCAAGCGCTAATATTACTATTAGTGCGTAGTCATTTAAAAAAAATTACCACAGGAGCACGTATCGATGGCTGTTTCATAGATGGTAATGGCTCCGGTGTTATCCGTGTGCTAACCAGTTAGCAGGCAATTATGTAAATGCGCTAACTGTTTGGGACAGGAATGCCCAACTCTCCGCCACCTGACACGCCCCCTTGAAACTATACAAAAAAATTATTTAGCGTGCGCACATTAAAAACTACTATGTGACGCTGTAGCGCATCTCGCAATGATCCATTTTTTTTTGCTGCATTAGCACCTAACGCAGTTTAGCGAAAGGGCCTGTAAAACTGCAACCAGCTTGGAGACGGCGTACTGAATATGCTAGCGACTGTTTTTGACCACCACTCTATGGCCCCGATGCTCAAAAGTAAATGCGGTTGCTAGAGGCCATTAGCACCGTACTAGTGCCCGTAATTACTAGCAACAGAATGATCAGAGGGGTCTAGCGCAGCAAAGAGCGAGCACACCAGGCCTTAGCGCAGACAGCGTGTAAATGTAGTCAAGTTCATTTAAATGAGGTCATTTTGTATTCCTCCCCAATGATCAGAAAAGAGCGCCCGAAACAAAGATGCTTTACTGTCATTAAAAATAACACCAGGTCCGAGCAGGCCGTTAGGGTGTTGGAAGAGAAGATTTCCCATGATTCTCATGCTTTTCTTAAGATTCTTTCTGCAAAACCTACCGGTTTCGATTGCTTTTGGAAGCAGAAGGAAGCCCTTGAGCGCTGGGTGTGAGAAACAACAGACTCGAACGTGAAGCACACATTGGCGTTCTTGTCCTGTGTCTAAATTTAAAGCGGACACGCTTAACAAAACCCTCCCAAACCACAAATTGGCGTCTTGTTACTTGCATCTACATATAAGCATCCAGAAAAAAAAATAAAAAAAACACATTTAGGCTGCAGAAAACAGACGCCAATGTGTGCTTCACGTTCGGGTTTTACCAGGCGCATACGAACAGGAGCTGAGCTTACTGCGTAACTCCCGCGCACGCGCCAAACACAATCCTCCCGCCAAACTCCCTAATGCTCAAAGCTATGAGCACGTCTATATTTGCACCTCATTAGCTTTGACCATTAGGGCGTTGTTTTTTTTACGCTGTCCGGTACTAGTTTTATGGCGCTAATCAGAATAGTGCCGGAGTTCTGATCATCAGCCTCTATGTTAACTAGCCATTATTGATCAGGGGAAAGGTCCATCCCGCTACACCAGACAATAGATCTGTTTAGGTTTGCTCCTTTGTCACTTTTCTCATGGAAAAGTGATTTCACTTCCCTTCGCTTTCCTTTGATCTTGCACAATTAGGCATTGCAGATTGCCCTGTCCATTGCCAGCCTAATAGTTGGCTTTGAGTGCTGTCCTCCTAGTAATCCTACCTTTAAAGTGCTTTTCAGAATTCGCAGTCTGTGCAGTTTCTCATTGACTACTGGATCGCTACATCTGCTTATAAAAGACTTCTTGTACTCCAATTTGGTTGAAAGGCGGTGCTCTCCAAGAGGGGACAGACTGGCCCGCTCCAGGGCCCTGTAGAGGTCTTGCAATGAGTCTGTTGGCTTCTCTTCTACAATGTCTGCTAATGTGAAACACAGAAACAAACAAAAACAAAAACAACAAAAAAGGAATGGAGTGTAAATAATGAGCTCATTACTCATGGGAGAGATGGTGGTATTATGTCTGCTTCCCTCAGCAGGAACAAATCATGGAGAAAAGAGGCCGCCATACTGGCCATGGCAAGGTGTTGGGTCATCTTAGCATTTTTTGTCAACAGATTATGAAGAAACATAAAATATGAAAGGAGAAAAAGACTGTAAGGCCAATGTGGTCTGGTCAGTTCTCTTCCTCATGCAAATGGCGTGAACCATGGTTGATCTTCAAGTTCCTCTACACTTTCTTCCCATTAAGGATCCCCTGCGCTTACCTCATGCTTACAATTAAGGATTCCTTGGGGTAAATATTCAGCCTGTAGTGGTCAGCGGCGTTTTGGCCATGTCTGGGCACTGGCAGTGAATATCGGGGGCTTATGTGCTTGGCTATCCCTTATGTGGTTAAGAGGCAAATTTTCAAAGGACTTAGACTTACAAAGTTACGATATTCAACATTTAATTGTCTACATGAAACCAGATAAAGATAGGCTGAGTTTCATGTGCTCCGATTTGTCCAGTAAACTTAGGGGTCCTTTTACTGAGGTGTGCTAACAGATTTAGCACGCACTAAATGCCGTGCAGTCCATTGTACACCTTTGGAATGCATGGCAATTAATGCACATTAATTTGTTAGTGAACGCTAAATCCATTAGCACAGGGCCATTAAGATTCTCTGGGCCCGGCACCGGCAAGGCTTCCGGAGGCAGGCAGAAGGTTCTGCTCCCTCGGTCTGTCTCTCTCCTGCTCCTGTGTGTCAGGACCCGGGTGATTGCATTAACAGGATAACCTAGGTCTTGGCACACAGGAGCAGGAGAGTGACAGACCGAGGGAGAGTAGACGCAGGAAGGTAAGGAGGGACGGAGAAGACGGAGAGAGGAGAGTGAGATGCCACCACTGAGGTGCTTTGGGGGCCGTATGGGCCACTATATTAGATGGGCCTGAGGCAAGAATGGGTGGGCAATAATCGGTTAAGTGTAGCTGAGATAGCCCCACACAAGCGAATTGACCAGCCAGGAGAATCTCCTCACTTTGAATATCGACCCACCCTGTGTTTGGCATGAAAGCGCCTGCTTCAGGAGTCTCATAATGTCGGTGGTATAAAGGTAGATGACTGTTCCAAAATAACATGCAACTTGGACAAAGCAGATCCAAAGTCTGTAAAGACGCTAGTAGCGTCTGTCGGCAAAACATATGGCTAGCGTCTTTACAAACTTTGGATCTGCTTTGTCCAAGTTGCACGTTATTTTGGAACAGTCATCGACCTTTATACCACCGACATTACGAGACTCCTGAAGCAGGCGTTTTCATGCCGAAACACAGCAGCTGTGTTGAGTCCATTGTTTGTTCCAATAAAGATCATCCTTTTAACCCACGTCACCCTGGGTCTTTTGGAAGAGTCTATATCCCCTGCTCTCTGGACGCTTTCTTGTTGACTCATGTAGGGACAGTGTTGTTCCTCCACTTTGTATGGTTGCCTCCAGCAGCGCACAACAGATTCTGAAAGAGAACTAGTTTAAAGCAATAAATTTGTTCCATCCACGTCTTTATCACGTGTTTGTAAACTATGAACAGCAACGCTGCTGTTAAATTTGGCTTTTGTCTACATCAGGGGTTCTCAACACAGTCCTCAGGACACACAGTCCTCAGTCAGGTTTTCAGAATACCCATAATGAATATGCATGAGAGAGATTTGCATACTCTACCTCTATTGTATACAAATATCTCATGCATATTCATATCTTGAAAACCTGACTGGCTAGGTGTGTCCCGAGGATTGGGTTGAGAACCCCTGGTCTACAGGATGAAGGCCTGGTGGCCATTTGATATCCAGGCATATTTGTTACTTACCCTTCCCTGCCCAATGTGAAAATGGAGCTGCCTGGAAGATAATGGTATCAGAAAAGAGCCTCGACACCCCTGGGTTCAACTTGATCACAGGAAATCATTATTTTGCAGGAAACCAACCGCAGCAGAGTAAGGTAGTACTTCACAGGAGTATAGTAGTACTGGAAATTGAAGACTCCAGTAATGAATGGGTCATGGGAAAAATCAGGGTGAAACTACAATTTTTGGGGCCTAGTTTTTATGGTTCTGTTATTCAGAACAATTTAACTAGGCAGGAGAAGGTTCTGCCTGGTTAAATCGTGCTGCCTGGCCCAACTGCTACTATTTAATGGCATTTAAACAGATAGTGCTGTTAAATATTAGCAGTGACCACCATGGCGCTATCCAGTTACCGGCGAAAAAAGGAGAGAGGGTCCCCAGGACTTCCACAAGAGAAGCAAGCACAAAACAACGGGAGTTGGAGGAGGGGAGAAAAATTCCAAACGACCAAGGTAAAGAAGGAGTAAGAGCGTCCAAAAAGTTTATTCGCGGAGAAGACTTTTGTCCACGACAGCAGTCTAGTGAACTGTGCTTGAGTATTTCATGGTTTTCATACTTTCTGCGTTGCTGACTCACCCGAACCATATTGACCCCTGAGGAAGGTTTTGTGCCAAAACCCGGCCTGTGTAGGGTCTTTTGGGTCAGTTTACGTTGGCGAATAAACTTTTTGGACGCTCTTACTCCTTGTTTACCTTGGCCATTTGGAATTTTTCTCCCCGCTATCCAGTTACCGCCAGGGCAGTTCAGTCATCTGGATACTGCAGATATTTGATGCCATATAGCAAGCCGGGCATTTTGGATCACATGCGAAGGGACAATTACGTAACAGAACGCTTGCATCTATGTGCCCCTAGAATATTAGCAAGTGCACACTTACCCACGAAAGTGCGATCAGGGCACCTATTCTGTAAGGACATGCACGAGTGGCGTGGAGGGACAGTTTAGAAAGGACGTTCGACTCAGAATGTTCTTGTCCCAGTCAGTACGTCACAAATGGACGTCCATCTCACATGTATTATAGAACAGGATACAGCTTGCTCTAAATCATGTGAGATGGACGTCCAGCATGAGCATCCACTTTACAAACCGAAACGTCTAAATTATGATTGGGGGGAAATGAGGTTCATGGACCTCTTTGTGGAAGAAGAGGAAATATCTATATTATAAAATAGCCACACAGCTGTCCCTGTAGAGGAATAACTTAATGAAGCGGTTCCCAAACCTGGTCTTGTAGGTACCCGGTACCCCAGCCAGTCAGGTTTTCGAGATATCCACAATGAATATTCGTAAGAGAGATGTAGAGGCAGTGTATGCAAATCATTGTGGACATCCTGAAAACCTGACTGGCTGGGGTACCGGGTACCTACAAGACCAGGTTTGGAACCACTGGCCTAATGGTTAAAGCAGCTAACTGGGAGCCACAGCAGAGACCCAGAAGTTGCCAGTTCGTCCCACTGCAGCTTTTTGTAATTTTTGTCTCTTTTTTAAATTATTTTTTAAATTGTGAGCATTCTAGGAACAGAAAAATAGCTACTGACTTCCTATTTCTCCATCCAGTGGAAAACTACTCCTCAGAGCACCTTTCTGTAACTTGGATGTGACAAGTACTAGGTCTAAATACGGATGTCCAGACCCAGCCTCTGTTCCTTCCCCCCCTCCCTGCCCATGGCCCAGTTTCTGCCCATTTCTCTCAACCCCCCCCCCCCCCACCCGGTGTCTATCTCAGAGCTGTCGCCGGCGGCGATTCCTATAAACCTGCACTAGCCTTGCAGGCTTCCCTCTACTGTGTCCCCGCCAGTGATGAAACAGGAAGTGCCATTGAGGGGGGCGGGGTTTCAGAGAGAGACGGGCAGATACCATGCCGTGAGCGGAGAAGAGGGAGGGAAGAATGTGAAATGCCACCGCTGAGGTGCTTTGGGGGCCATATGGGCCACTAGAATAGATGGGCCTGAGGCAAGAATGGGTGGGCCTGTGCCCACCCAGGCCCACCCATAGCTATGCTACTGCTATGGTTGCTGTAACTGCAGGGCATGTAAATGTACAGCACACGGATACCAGTTACACTAGAATTCTATTATGGATTCTGGGCACCCAGATGTCATCCTAGAATGGGCTCTTACTGTGTGGCATCGGATGCCTAAATGAAGACACCCACTTCTAGAACTGCTCCATAATGCAGTCCTAATATGCTCAGTAGGGGCGGACTGACAGGATCTGGGCCCTTGGTCCAACACCTCTCCCTCCATCCCCTCCCCCGAACCAACATCTTTCCCCCCCCCTCTCCAGATCGAACATCTTTCTTCCCCTCTCTCCCCCTCCACATGTAACATCTCTCCCTCTCCTTTCTCCCTCCCCCAGGTGCACCATCTCTACCCTCTCCCTCTAAAGCTCCATCAACTCTGCCCCTTCCCCCACAACCGGGTTCAACATCTCTGCCGCTGACTGGAACCTCTTCTCTGCTGTAGCCCACCCTTGCGGAAACAGGAAGTTACATCAGAAAGCGGGGAGGGGGGGGGGGGGGTGTTGCATCAGAGAGAAGGTTCCAGTCAGCGGCAGACAGCCTATGACAGGACCCTGTATGGAGAAAGGAACTTCTGAGGTAAATACAGGGGATTCAGACAAGGGAGATGCCGGAGCAGGGGAGGGGTTGAGAGAGAGGGGGGGGGGAGTGTGAGACCTGGGGACAGAGGGGAGAGAGATATCGATCATGTGGGGAGGAGGTACTGGGCCCCCCAACTGCTCTGGGCCCTTGGGCACTGCCTGGTTGCCTAAACTGTCAGGGCCGGGAGGGGGGGGGGGGGACAGGGAGGACAAAATTCCCCGGGCCTGGCCTCCAAGGGGGGAGCTTCTTCTTGCTGTCTGCTTCTGGGTTTGTCCTCCCCTGCTCTTGAATGCCGCCCAAGACCCGGAAGATTGCATTAGCTCGATATCGCATTAATGCAATCATCCAGGAGCAGGAGAGGACAGACCATGGGAGTAGGCAAGCAAGAAGCAGCTTGCTGGAAACTAGCCCCCTCCCACTTGGAGGCAAACACAGAAGGGTAAGGGGACAGGCGGGAGCAGCGGTGCGAGTGGGTGGAGCGGGGGGCGACTTGCAGTGGCCCAGTTCTGCCCCGAGCCCGGCTATGTCTCTCTGCGGTCCTGCGAATAGTCAGTCCACCCTTGATGCTCAGTTAGCTATCCAGGTATGACGCTGAAGGTTGGTTATACCTGGATAATCTCCATACACTGAAAAGCACCCAAATATCTAGCGCTGGTCCCCAGATAGTCTTGGCACCGAGTATTCCGGCCTAATTCTGCCCATGGTGGTCCGTGCTGTCAAAAAAAGCCAACTGCCATGGGTTAAATATCAGCCAGTGTATTGCCCAAAAAAACAGAGGGAATTATTAGATTGAGTAGTCTGTAATGGTCGGGATGAGTTTGTCACAATGTTTGTTATATTATGTGTTATTCAATTAAGCCGTACAAGGAGCCTTAGCTCTCTCTCCACATGAGTCCCTTTAATCATCTTTTGAAAGTCGGCCAGTGTAGGGCAGAAGATTGCTTGTCATGTAGTTGATTCTGTGAGAACCCCCCAGAGAGCTGAAATGCAAGAAGGTTTGTAACCTTCTCTCCGTCTATATTTATTACTATTTTAATGCTCAAAGTTGAGTGTAAATTTTTGCCAGTCTCAAACTGGGATCTTATAACTAGGGAGAAAAAAATGCATCGCAGCAGCCAAAATGTGAAGTCAGCGTTTGTGCTTGCCGAAACAAATCAGAGACTTCTTCATAACGCACTGTGAATGTTTTACTTACTCTCCGGGTCCCGCCTGTGCAACTGTGCTTTACTTACAAGCAGGTACTGGAGCCTGTGCAGTGGACACAACCAGCAACAGCGGCTATGGGAAAGACAGATGAGAGGGGCAATTCTGTTCCCTGGCTTAGCTCCAACAGGTGGGCTTGAGAAACTGGTAAATATATTCCTGTTCCTTCTTGGTCCCCTTTGGCATCTTTAAAGTAGCATCAGCTCCAGTAGATAATTATTTTGTTTTGCACGTTTCCCTTCTAGGTGCTTAATTGATCCATAATTACCTTCTCTGGGGAAGCCAAAATTAATTATTTATTTCTGACGAAGAAGGGCAACCTTCGAAAGCTAATCAAGAAATGTATTAAGTTATGTCCAATAAAAAAGGTATCATCTTATTTTCTTTTCCATGTTTTACTTTATTTGATTTCTATTGATAACCTTTATCTTTGTCTTCGTTTAACTTCTCACAATGTAATCCATAACTATTTGTAACAAATCGTATTTCCATTATTTACAATGTATTGTAAGCAACACTGAGCCCGCAAATAGGTGGGAAAATGTGGGATACAATTGCAATAAAATAAATAAATAAATAAATAAATAAATCTTGTTTTCTATTAATAAGATGAAAAAAGAGATTTAGGGCCCTTTAACTAATGGGTGCAATTCTGTAATCTCGGTGTTTGTGTTTATTGCATGCACGACACGCATAAAGGCCTAGAATATTCTCATAAACGTGTATGTGTGCGCACATATACTTCCCCATGCCGACTACTGTAATAGCATTTTCTTAGGCTGCAAGACCCATATCCTGAACAAACCGCCCAAAATATAGCAGCAAGACTCATTTTTGGCAAATCACAATTTGAATGCGCAACACCTCTTCGTGAAAAACTTCACTGGCTCCCTATCAGAGAACGAATCAACTTCAAGGTCCACACATTAATCCACAAGATTATCCACGGTGAATCTCCAGGTTATATGCTCAATCTGATTGACCTTCCCTCCAGAAACAAGTCTAAAACGTCACGAACTTATCTCAACCTACATTACCCCAATTGCAAAGGACTCAAGTACAAAACCTACTATGGATCCAACTTCTCTTTCTTAGGCAGCCAACTCTGGAATTCCCTCCCCAGACCCATCCGATCAATCAGGAGCTATCTACTCTTCCGGAAATCACTAAAAACCCATCTGTTCAAGCAAGCCTACACATATAACCCAATTTAATCCTATGACCCATCTACCCAACACATATCCAGGTGACAACGACAATGACCCAGACTACATCTCCCGCCAAATTTCCCTACGCTTATCCCATGTCCCATCCCCTCTACCCCCCTCCAATGCTCACCTACCCCTTATTCACACCTCTCCTACTCCCTTCACCCTTACCGATCTCTACCTACCTATCTCTTTTTATTATTCTGCTATAAATATCATACATTGTCTCTATAAATAGTCTGTAATCCATATTATTATGTAAGCCGCATTGAACCTGCTTTGAATGGGAAAGCGCGGGGTACAAATGTAATAATAAATAAATAAACATAACCATGCAAATGCTAGCAGGGCACCTAGTCGCTATTCTGCAAATACCCACTTCACTTGCATAGCATGTATTTGCAAGGGGGAGGTCCACAGGGGTGGCCGGGACACAGGCAGGGCTCCCACTTATGCGTCCAGATTACACACTCCCCTGCTGCATTGAGGTGTTGGAACTACAGCTGCCTAATACTGGGTTATTGGATCCTATAATGGAACTTGGGCCCCAGGTGCTGCCATAGGATAGTCTGGTACTGTGCGACCTAGGGACGCCTACATGGAAGTATCCGGTTGTAGAACTGCCCCCCACAGGGGGCAATTTTATAAATGGCGCTAAACATTAGGTGTCAAAATTGGATGCCAAGCCTAGTGTTCTATAACGGCGGAGTTGTGCACCAAGTCAGTTATAGAATACCAGCTTAAGATACAGTTACACACCAAACGCTAGGTACGACCACTTATGTCATATTTATGGTTGGCGCAGGGGCAGCCCAAGGATCACCGTTATCACCGATCCTCTTCAACCTAATGATGACCCCACTAGCCAAGTCCTTATCCAATCAAGGCCTTAACCCCTTCATCTATGCAGACAATGTCACAATATACATTCCTTACAAATCTAAACTGACAGAAATCACTAACGACTAAAAGGTCAATATTCTCAATGGAGTGGGGTTCCCCAGGGGTCTGTGCTGGGACCGCTGCTTTTTTGGCCATCTCAAACGTAACTGGCTGTGTCAACATTCAGAGTTGGCTAGTTAAGTTCATAGTAGCCAAAGATCAGACTGCTATTTATGCGGTCCGATTTGGCCACTAAACTTAGCTGGTCAGTGCTGAATATCGCCAGCTGTCATGTGATATAAGCGGTCACCTTTTCGATGCTAACTGGCAATATTCAGTAGAGATAACCAGGTATCTTGCGCTAAATATTAGCAGTTAGGCCCTGAAACGCTATTTAACTGGTCGGCGGCCATTTCTGGACAGTTAAATAGCGTTGAATGTCAGCTGGTCAGTATACAGAATAGTAGAGTAAGTCAGTTACATGCATAACTGCTAATCAGTGGCGTAGCTACGTGGGGCCAGGGGGCCTGGGCCCCCGTAGATTTGGCCCTGGACCCCCCTGCCGACGACCCTCTCGACCCGCCGCCAACCCTCCCCCACCGTCGCCGTGGGCTACCTTTGCTGGCGGGGTCCCCAATCCCCGCCAGCCGAGGAGGTCCTCTTCTTCCTCTAAAGGCTTCGTTCTGTTTCTGACGTCAGACTCACAGAAACAGAATGAAGCCTTGCAGATGAGCCAGCCACAGACGTCAGACTCACAGAAACAGAATGAAGCCTTGTAGATGAGCCAGCAACGGACGTCAGACTCACAGAAACAGAACGAAGCCTTGCAGATCAGCCAGCGATGGACGTCAGACTCACAGAAACAGAAAGAAGCCTTGCAGATCAGCCAGCGATGGACGTCAGACTCACAGAAACAGAACGAAGCCTTGCAGATCAGCCAGCGACGGACGTCAGACTCACAGAAACAGAACGAAGCCTTACAGATCAGCCAGCGACGGACGTCAGACTCACAGAAACAGAACGAAGCCTTGCAGATCAGCCAGCGACGGACGTCAGACTCACAGAAACAGAACGAAGCCTTACAGATCAGCCAGCAACGGACGTCAGACTCACAGAAACAGAACGAAGCCTTGCAGATCAGCCAGCGATGGACGTCAGACAAACAGAACGAAGCCTTGCAGATCAGCCAGCAACGGATGTCAGACTCACAGAAACAGAACGAAGCCTTACAGATCAGCCAGCGACGGACGTCAGACTCACAGAAACAGAACGAAGCCTTGCAGATCAGCCAACGACGGACGTCAGACTCACAGAAACAGAACGAAGCCTTACAGATCAGCCAGCAATGGACGTCAGACTCACAGAAACAGAACGAAGCCTTGCAGATCAGCCAGCGATGGACGTCAGACAAACAGAACGAAGCCTTGCAGATCAGCCAGCAACGGATGTCAGACTCACAGAAACAGAACGAAGCCTTGCAGATCTGCCAGCATTGGTGGCTGATCTGCAAGGCTTCGTTCTGTTTCTGTGAGTCTGATGTCCTGCACGTACAACGTGCAGGATGTCAGAAACAGAACGAAGCCTTCGGAGGAAGAAGAGGATCTCCTCGGCTGGCGGGGGTTGGGGACCCCGCCAGCAATGGTAGCCCACAGCGACGGAGTGTTGGCGGTGGGAGGGGTGGGGGTCGAGAGGGTCGTCGGCAGGGGTCATCAAAGTTGGGGTGGCAGGGGGGGGGGGGGAGCTAAAATGTGCCCCTTCACCTCGGGCTCTGGTCCCCCCTCCCGCCGAAGTCTGGCTACGCCCCTGCTGCTAATCAGTGCTTGTTAATGCCAATTATTGGTATTTTTCTCCAATGAAGTGCCAATTTAGCGCCAAGCAGCAAATTATATTATGCACATAACTGACCTTATTCTGTAACTGTGCACAAATTACACGCCTAACTCTGGGCACCGTTTTTAGAATTTGGGGACTGGTGCGTGGATTAGCACCTGGTAAATGTTATCACACGGCCGTGGTAACTGTTATCACGCTGGCATGACCATGCACACTAAATCAGGGCCAACTGCATATCCTGTGATTTGGTGGGAAACGGGTGGAGAATAGGCATGGATTGTAAGTAGCAAACGATTACTTCCGTGAGCTGTCAGGTTGCAGATAAGATCGATGCACTTACCAAGTGGGAAAGGTTTTCTTCTGTATGGGTAGAAGCTGGGAATGCACCCAAATGTTACTGCACAAACTTGGCAATTTCTGCATGGCGAGGTCCTTTTATTAAACTGCGTAACCCCCTAATTGTAGAAAAGTGACCAAAAATTGTGTGTGCAAATTTAGGCATGCGTCCAATTTCTACGTGCAATTTAACTTAATAATGAGCAAATTAGCACCAATAATAGGGTATTTAGCAAGCAATTATAGGCATTAATTAGAATTTAATTGGAATATCTGTGCTTACATTTTACTCGCAGGTAAAAAAAGGAGGTGCGTTCAGTTCTGTTAGCAGTATCTCAAAAAAGATATAGGGGAATTAGAAAAGGTTCAAAGAAGAGCGACCAAAATGATAAAGGAGATGGAACTTCTCTCATATGAGGAAAGGCAAAAGAGGTTAGGGCGCTTCAGCTTGGAAAAGAGACAGATGACGGTAGATATGATTGAGGTCTACAAAATCCTGAGTGGTGTAGAACGAGTAGATCAATTTTTTACTCATTCCAAAAGTACAAAGACTAAGGGACACTCAAGGAAGTTACACGGAAATACTTTTAAAACAGACAGGAGGAAATATTTTTCCACTCAACGAATAGTTAAGTTCTGGAACTCTTTGCCGGAGGATGTGGTTAGTGTATCTGGGTTTAAAAAAGGTTTGAACAAATTCCTCGAGGAAAAGTCCACAGTCTGCTACTGAGACAGACATGGGAAGCAACTGCTTGCCCTGGGATTTGTAGTATGGAATGTTGCTACTCTGACATTCTGCATGGAATCTTGTCACTCCTTAGGATTCCAGAATCTTGCTATTCTTTGGGGTTCTACATGGAATGTTGCTACTCTTTGAGATTCTGCATGGAATCTTGTCACTCTTTAGGATTCCAGAATCTTGCTATTCTTTGGGGTTGCCACGTTTTGGGTTTCTGCCTGGCTTGGCCACTGTTTGGAGAAAAGGATACTGGGCTAGATGGACCATTGGTCTGACCCAGTATGGCTTCTCCTTATGTTCTTATGGGAGGGTCATGGGTGGAACGAGGGCATTCCTAGCATTTACATACATTGTTATAGACTAAGGGCATATGCGACTAATTTAGTTGCATACATTTGTACCACGTTTCAGTTGGTGCAAATGGATGTGCCTGAAGATAGGCGCGATTCCTGGGTGTAAGTGTTATTCTATAAACTGGAACTAACTTTAAGCCTGGCTTACAGAATAGCGCTCCACTGACATGGCCAAGTTTTGTATCTTCCTCAGGGAAGAGGTTCAACTTTCAGCAATGGCCATTTTCATCTATATCTCACATAGACGATATGCAAGTTGCTGAAAGTTGAACCTCTTCCCTGACGAAGTTACGAAACTTGGCCATGTCAGTGGAGGTTCTCACAATTGGAAAACAGCTGCAAGTTAAGTGACATTATTGCTAGTGATAAAGCTTTTTGAATATTTTTAAAGAAAAGTTAACAAAATTTATTAAAAATGGTGGATGAATCGATGAAGTGTTGCACATCGTTCTTTTGAAGATTCTGACAGCAACGTTGATGCTGTGAGTTCTGATGATCCCTATAGGAGTTATTTGAAAACTGAAAAAATGCCGAGCACATTGTAAGAAATTTATGAAGGGCTCCTGATTCGACCTACCCTCTTGTTGTTGCATTGTGTTGAAGTAAATAGTTGCCTGGGATAAAGATTATTACACGGTCCAGAAGAAGGCATCTTGACCTTTACAAGGACTAAATCCATGCCACCGAGTCCAGCTGGAACTTATGTGCACATGCTGTTACTTTGTAAAGCATTTCTATCATGAGGTACATGAAGTTCCACAAATGGGAGACATAATTGCATTAGTGAGCCAAATGCATGGCATAGCCAAGCTCATTTGCTCATGTATAAATATAATTGTTACCTAAAATGACTGCTATTTCCAATTCTATTTTTTTAAGTTCAAATAATCTTTATTAGAGGTGTATTTTCAAAGCACTTAGACTTAAAAAGGTACATAGTAACCTATGGAATTTGTAAGTCTAAGTGCTTTGAAATGAGCCCCATAGTCAAACATTAAAGACAATAAATTCAACATAAAATCATGCTGTGTGATTCACATTTACAATCAGAAATCATAAAATATGAGAACGTTCACAGGGGCCCTTTTACAAAGGCGTGCTGACAAATGGCCTGCAGTAGTGTAGACATGTGTTTTGGGTGCACGCAGAATCATTTTACAGTGCACCTGTAAAAAATGCCTTTTTAAAAATTTTTTGCCGAAAATGGATGTGCGGCAAAATGAAATTTGCCGCACGTCCATTTTGGGTCTGAGACCTTACCGACGGCCATTGACATAGTGGTAAAGTCTCACATGGCAACCGGGTGATAATGACCTACGTGCGTTAAATGCCACTTGGCGCACCTCTGAAAATCAAAATTATTTTTCGGACTGCCCCCTTTTACTGCTTCCCCATAGTTCCGAATCAGACAAAAGTGATGCCACCACCGATTCTTACACAAAGAAGAATTATCCTTCCAGCTAGAAAGTATTATTTTAAGAGCTAAACTTAAAAGTATATCTAACAACCTTGGACGTTTATCGCCTAATTATATCTGGGTTGATGGGCCAGATTATTGTTTCATACGACACAGCAGGGCTGCCAAGAGGGGGGGGGGGGGGGGGGGGAGACAAAATTCCACGGGCTAGATCCTTGTGCTGTTTAAACAAGACTGGCATGTTGAATATTATGGAAAGTGACGGTCAGAAAGGGATACAGTACTACTACTACTACTATTTAGCATTTCTATAGCGCTACAAGGCGTACGCAGCGCTGCACAAACATAGAAGAAAGACAGTCCCTGCTCAAAGAGCTTACAATCTAATGGACAAAAAATAAATAAAGTAAGCAAATCAAATCAATTAATGTGAACGGGAAGGAAGAGAGGAGGGTAGGTGGAGGCGAGTGGTTACAAGTGGTTACGAGTCAAAAGCAATGTTAAAGAGGTGGGCTTTCAGTCTAGATTTAAAGGTGGCCAAGGATGGAGCAAGACGTAGGGGCTCAGGAAGTTTATTCCAGGCGTAGGGTGCAGCGAGACAGAAGGCGCGAAGTCTGGAGTTGGCAGTAGTGGAGAAGGGAACAGATAAGAAGGATTTATCCATGGAGCGGAGTGCACGGGAAGGGGTGTAGGGAAGGACGAGTGTGGAGAGATACTGGGGAGCAGCAGAGCGAGTACATTTATAGGTTAGTAGAAGAAGTTTGAACAGGATGCGAAAACGGATAGGGAGCCAGTGAAGCGTCTTGAGGAGAGGGGTAGTATGAGTAAAGCGACCCTGGCGGAAGACGAGACGGGCAGCAGAGTTTTGAACCGACTGGAGAGGGGAGAGGTGACTAAGTGGGAGGCCAGCAAGAAGCAGATTGCAGTAGTCTAAACGAGAGGTGACAAGGGTGTGGATGAGGGTTTTGGTAGAGTGCTCGGAAAGAAAGGGGCGGATTTTACGGATGTTGTAAAGAAAGAAACGACAGGTCTTGGCAATCTGCTGGATATGAGCAGAGAAGGAGAGAGAAGAGTCAAAGATGACCCCAAGGTTTCGAGCTGAGGAGACAGGGAGAATGAGAGAGCCATCAACAGAAATAGAAAACGGGGGGAGCGGGGAGGTGGGTTTGGGGGGGGAAATGAGAAGCTCGGTTTTGGTCATATTTAATTTCAGGTGGCGTTGAGACATCCAGACAGCAATGTCAGACAAGCACGCTGAAACTTTGGTTTGGATGCAAGGTGAGATATCAGGGGTAGAAAGGTAGATTTGGGAGTCATCAGCATAGAGATGGTAGGAAAAGCCATGGGATGAGATTAATGAACCAAGGGAAGAAGTGTAGATAGAAAAGAGGAGGGGACCAAGAACAGAACCCTGAGGTACGCCGACAGGTTCTCAAACCTAGACAACAATTTTCAAGAGCTTTGCTATCCTGCTTCCATGCCAAAGCTTCAATGTCTTACTTCTAAGGTTCCTCCACTAGGTTGCAGGCAGATCGCCCCTGAACATGAAGCCTGAATCCAGGGTGGTCCTTACAACCTGGGAGTTGTTTAACGCCACGCATTAACAAAGTGACAGTATGAGAAAAATGCATTTATTTTCCAGGTAACCAAGCTATGTAAACTAACCTAGTCCTTTAACCAATAGCCTGCAAATATATCTGATGAATATTTATTCCAAACTGTACTAATAACATTCAAGGCAGCTTATAACGTGAAACACATACTAAATTATGTCAAACCAAGGAAGCCAGGGTTATGCATCTCTGTTCCAGAGACTCGCAAGACTGAGCAAACTGTTTAATTTTAGCTATAACACTATATCGAAAGATGGTTTCTGTGGTAAGCCCTGCACACACCCTGGGAGGACTGAGAACATTAACTGAAATTAAAACTGAAAAATAACTGAAAAGCAGAGAAGGAGCAGTCGGAGAAATTCCTCAAGGGAAGGTCAAAAAAGTAGAGAAACACTGCCTTGGCAGCAAGACACCTCTGGTTGACGTGGCACGGATATTTGAGTCACTAGATTGTATTGAGCTTCCCAAACTCGTTTAACGCTTAGAAAGGAGAAAATCCCTCAGAAACCTATCGGATTAAAAAACCCTAGGTTACAACGGATACAACTTTAACCGTGGATTAGATTCTATCATGGGGAGCGTTATCAATAGAAATCAAACAAAATAAAACATGGAAAAGAAAATAAGATGATACCTTTTTTATTGGACATAATACATTTCTTGATGCCGGGGGTCGTGTAACTAGGCATCAAGAAATGTGTTAAGTTATGTCCAATAAAAAAGGTATCATCTTATTTTCTTTTCCATGTTTTATTTTGTTTGATTTCTATAGATTCTACATGGAATGTTGCTATTCCACTAGCAACATTCCATGTAGAAGTCGGCCCTTGCAGATCACCAATGTGGCCGCGCAGGCTTCTGCTTCTGTGAGTCTGACGTCCTGCAGGACGTCAGACTCACAGAAACAGAAGCCTGCGCAGCCTTCTACATGGAATGTTGCTAGTGGAATAGCAACATTCCATGTAGAATCTCCAATAGTAGCAACATTCCATGTAGAATCTCCAATGGTATCTAATTTACTGTCATAGTAATGCTTGAATGTTTTCACTTATATACACTGTCAGCTAGCACATTTGCTTATTTCCGATCTGACGAAGAAGGGCAACCTTCGAAAGCTAATCAAGAAATGTATTAAGTTATGTCCAATAAAAAAGGTATCATCTTATTTTCTTTTCCATGTTTTATTTTGTTTGATTTCTATTGATAACCTTAAGAGTGGACTAACACGGCTACCACACTCCTCTACTTATCATGGGGAGCAAAACTCCTTGTTTTTACTTTTTCTTTTCGTGTGCAATCTTCTTTTAAAGTGCTATGACTAGATTCAAAAGTGCAAACATTTGTGTGCAAATCAGACTCAATGTTGAAGCACACTCTGGTTCATAAAATCATTTACGGCGCAGCCCCGATCTACATGTCAGTCCTCATAGACTTACCACCCAGGAACACTAAAAGATCAGCACGCACATTCCCGAACCTCTACTACCCCAGCTGCAAAAGACTAAAATATAAATTAACACATGCATCCAGCTTCTCCTACATAAGCACGCAGCTATGGAATGCATTACCACTCGCCGTGAAAAAAATGCACGACCTAACTAACTTTCGGAGATCACTGAAGACCAACCTGTTCAACAAGGCATAGCACAACGATCCATCCTAATACCAGACAACGAAACTCAAGCCAGAACTGGATAAAACCTAACTCTCTGTACTCGACTACCAAGGTCTACTCTACCACGAATGAACTTTAACGCAATACCACTTTATCTCTCATTCCGAATATGAACTCTTTATACTTGACTGCTTAATCTACTATGTCAATCATGATCTTTAATGTAATACCACTTGTATCTCTCACTCCGGAAATGGCGATCGCCATGACGGAACAATGGAAGCCACATTGAGCCTGCAAATAGGTGGGAAAATGGAGGATACAAATACAACAAATAAATAAATAAACAACAGCACTTAAGCTTATGTCCGACGGGGCCACCGTTTCACCCGTATTTGGCTTCTTCAGGAACGTGCGCTGCTTATATCGACTTATGCATATTTTCAGTTGATAAAACTTCAAACAAAATGGTGCCGTGGGAAGCTTGACGAAAGTCCAAAACTAAACAGCTAATTAGAACATGTAGACAGCGGCACCTGGTCAAAAGAAACCAGACAAAAAAGCTCCAAGCAAAAAAGGTTCCCGACATAAAGGTCCCTGACAAAATAGACTCCCGACAAAAGGGCCTGATGAAATAGATTTATTTTTCAATGGTACGAGTTTGAAGGGTACAAAGAAGTGGAGGAGCCATAAATTACTGAGAAAGTCCACGGCTTGTCACTTCAAAGGCCTGGCACCTGCCTACGGCTTGACTTCACTATCCACACTTGGTGTCTAGTGAGAATCATAAATCTGCTTGAAAACGTAATCCAGCTTGATTAAGAGTCTATTTTGTCTTGGGTTGTTTTGTTGTGGGTTTTTTTTGGGAGGGTTTTTTTTTGTCATGGTCTGTTTTAGTTTTAGTCTGTTTTGTTGGGTTTTTTTTTGTCGTTTTTTTTTGTTTGGTCTATTATGTCGGGGTGCCGTAAGACAGCATCACAGGGGGCTATGGGGCCCTCTTACAAAGGCGCGCAAGAGCCTACGTGGGTGTGTCAAATTGGCATTACCGTCCGGCTAGTGCGTGCATCTGGCGGTAATTCAGAGTTTGGCGTGTGCCAAAAACCCACAGTAGAAAATAATTTTCTATTTTCTAATGCTGGGGCGTTCTTGGTGGTAACTGGCAGTTGGTGCACGCTGGACGGTTACCGCGTGGATAATGCATGAGCCCTTACCGCTAAGTCAACGGGTGGCATTAAGGGCTCAGGCCATAAATAGACGCACGCTGGTTTTTATTGTGCTGCATATCCATTTCACGGCCAAATCTCCTTTTCCCAGATGCGATGGAGAAATGGTCCAGCGTGCGTCCAAAAAACGCACCCACACTTTTTCATGCCCTTTCTAAAAGGGCCCCTATGCAGTGGAGCTCCTAGGTCGGCTGCCACCCGGGGCGGATCGCCGCTGTGCACCCCCTCCCCCCAGTGCAGCGGCGTCCGTCCCCTAGGGTGCAGCACGCCCCCCCCCCCCCCCGGCGCATCAACCCCCCCGGGTGCATTTTTAGCTGCAGGAAGTAACCTGTTCCGGGGCAGAGGGAGCCAGCGGAGCCGACAGGCGCGCGGCTGCTCTCTGCACCCCTCCAGCAGCGTGCACCTGGGGCGGACCGCCCCCTCCGCCCCGCCCTTGCTATGCCACTGCCCCTATGTGACGGAGACGTGGGCACAAAGGAAGTGGCAACTTCTACACATAAAGCTACTGTTTCTACATGTGGCTAGCCCATTTTATAAACCTATACATATAAGTGCCACCCATTAAGGACTTGGGCCACACAGATTTTTGTTTTTTTGCTTCATTTTAGAGGTAGAAATAAACAATAGAGAATTAAGAAGAATCACTCCCTTAAGCTGTCATGTAATGGCCTGGCTGAATTGAACACTTTAAAAATCTGTGTGTGTCTCTGAGCTGATGCAGAATCAACGGGGACATTTTTCCCAAGTATGTGTGTCCTATTATACAATGGGGAATACTTATTGTCAGGGGTAGGCTGGCCAGGTGCTGATGATCTCCTTGCACCCCCAACACAAGTCTGAAGAAGCAACTTCTTAGCAGGAAGCAACACAAGTTTAATTATAAATCCTCAAAACAGAACACAGTCTTAGCATGCACAGCTGAGTTAACCGTGCAGTATCCTTGTCAGTATTTTCATTACTTTGTCCATGTAGTCTCTTCCTTGGCAGCTTTCTGCTTCTCTGGGCTGTTATCACTTCTTTCCAAATAGGAGGTTCCTTTTCCCTGTAGGTATTACATTCAACATTCCATGAAATGCATTTTCCTGTTCATGTTTTCTTCTCTGGAATTCGTTGCCGGAGAACGTGGTACGGGCGGTTAGCTTGACGGAGTTTAAAAAGGGGTTAGATAGATTCCTAAAGGACAAGTCCATAGACCGCTATTAAATGGACTTGGAAAAATTCCGCATTTTTAGGTATAACTTGTCTGGAATGTTTTTACGTTTGGGGAGCGTGCCAGGTGCCCTTGACCTGGATTGGCCACTGTCGGTGACAGGATGCTGGGCTAGATGGACCTTTGGTCTTTCCCAGTATGGCACTACTTATGTACTTATGTACTCTAATTGGCTGCCATGCCCCTTACAAACCTCTGCTCCTGCGGGACCTTTACAGGAGCAGAGAGGAAGGCTCCACCCTAATTCCCTTTGACTTCCAGGAACCTTCGAGGGGTCGCTGGGGGGGGGGGGGGGGGGTGTCTTTGGGTTTGCTTTGTTGGGGGGGAATGGGGGCCTGCTAGCATGCAAATGCATGCTGGACAGGGCTCACCATTCCTCCCCAATGGTCTGCAAACCCTAATGCCAGCTCAGAGCTGGCGTAGGGTTTGCCGCAGCCAGCGACCCAATCTTTGGCGTGCTGGTCGCTGATCATTGGAGATGAATATGTTTAGCCCTGTTTTGCATGCATTTGCATGCTAGTTTTAAAAAAAAAAAAATTATTTGTACCCCGCGCTTTCCCACTCATGGCAGGCTCAATGCGGCTTAGGTACTTATTTGTACCTGGGGCAATGGAGGGTTAAGTGACTTGCCCAGAGTCACAAGGAGCTGCCTGTGCCTGAAGTGGGAATCGAACCCAGTTCCCCAGGACCAAAGTCCACCACTCTAACCACTAGGGTAGTTGCGTTCAGAGCCCTCGAGCACGTTGTTTCACATGCTCGAGGGCTCTGATCATGGGGCGGTAGCAAACACAGGTGCTAGTATGGCGCTAACAGCCTCTAGCACCAGCGTTTGCTTCTGATCATCCCTCTGTCAGTGCCAGTTATCCTGCCGTGCTGTCATAATCCCTTCCCCCCATGGGGTTTCATTATAACAATAATGAGTTCTTGAAGCCTGGATTGGCCGCTGTCGGAGACAGGATGCTGGGCTTGATGGACCCTTGGTCTTTTCCCGGTATGGCGGTGCTTATGCATTTATGTACTTATGAGTGTTATCGGCACTAAGCCACTAACTTGGAGATGATTTTTCACTCGGATCTAATGTTTGTAGAATGTATAATGCATTAGCGTAATTGAATTGGAGCGATTTTGTGTGAGAACGCAAGTAATACATATTCATTTTTGCACACTGTTCTCAGCTTCTACACTGTCTGCCAGAGAATATATTTCTAGCAATGCTTCTGGCAGAAAGCCTTCAAATAGTGCCGTGTTGCAATCGCAAAACAATTTATCATGTGTAGAAGAGCCCTGTTATAATTAATAGAATAGTTTTATACTCTGCCTTTATCCAACATGGAAATACAAAAAAAATGTACATCATAAAAACATGAAGACAATTTCAAGGGCAATAGAAAACATTAGTAACAGTAAAATAGCAGCTTAAAGCAAGTCCATGGCTTCATAACATAACAAAACAGAAGAAACAGTCCTTCAATTATCTCTTAAAACATACAAGTGGAGATTCAGTCCTTAAACGTAAAGCAACAGGTGCTATAACAGAAAACGCTGCAGTTCTAGTTAAGTCCAAATGAAAATGTTGCAAGGCAGGTACTAAAAGATTACATTGGTCCTGCGACTGCAATACACGTGTCGGTACATACTAGGGTTACCATATTTTGTCCCCCAAAAAGAAGGACACATGCCCCGCCTCCACCACATACCCTGCCATGCCCCCTTTCACACCCCGCCCCCTTTCATGCCCTCACTCCGCCCCCTGTCACATTTTCCCCTCCCCCTGTCACACACCCCGTCACTCCCCTTCCCCCCCTCCCCTTACCTTACTACTGCCCTGGTGGTCTAGTGACCTCTTCAGGGCAGGAAAGAGCCCCCTCTTTCCTGTCCGGAGCGCTGCCCTGCATGCATCCTTCCTGTTCGTGATCTGGGCGCCGATTCAAAATGGTCGCCGAGAGTTGAGGTGACCTCGCGAGACTTCAACTCTCGGCGGCCATTTTGACTCGGCACCCATGATCAGGAACAGGAAGGATGCATGCAGGGCAGCGCTCAGGGCAGGAAAGAGGGGGCTCTTTCCTGCCCTGAAGAGGTCACTAGACCACCAGGGCAGTAGTAAGGTAAGGGGAGGGGAGGCTAGCAATCTGCCATCTCACAGCTTGGTTCAATTAAACAGACAAATCTTGAGACGATGCATGGTGCGTGAGTAGGAGCAATTTGTACAGGAAACGGTACCTAATAGTGTGAGGAATATGAGGGTGAGAGGGAGAATGAAGGCACATGGAGGAACGAGGAGGCTCGAGAGGGAGGGAGACTGGGAGAAGAGAAAGGAAGGAGTCTTTTCCCCTGGGGGACTGGAGAAAAGGAAAAGACTACAATTCCCAGCAGCCCCTGAGTAGGTCCCATGGTAGAAACAGGGACTTCAATCCCCAACAGCCCCCAGAGGAAGTCAGGAGAAGGGCAAGAAAAGGGAGTTTTATTTATAGCATTTATACCCCGCTCGACAGCAGGTTCAGTGTGGCTTACAAGGTATGGTACAAAGTATCACAGAGATAACACAAGTATGGTACAAAGAATTAAGAGATGATCAGTTATAAAGAGTAGGGCAGTAGGGAGAGATGCGGGGGAGAGGATTGGAGTATGGGTAGTGCTAGTGTTGTAGATTAAGTTCGAGAATTAAGTTGGGTTGGAAAAACTTGTCCCAGAGAGCCAGGATGAGGGAAGGAGTTCTGAACCTGCCCAATCAAGCGAATGGAGAGCAGCTGAGCAATGGGTGTGGGAGGAACCTATGGACTGGAAAGGGGAAGAAAAGGGGGAGGAACTAGAGCAAGAGGAGCCAATGGAGATTGCTGCTCTGACTAAACTGGAAGGAAAGGAGGTGAAACAGGAGAGGACTGCTCGGGAGGAGAGCCTGGTAGAAGCAGAGCCGCCGAGAGGGGGGGACAGAGGGGACAAAAGTCCCTGGGCCTCCGGAGGGGGCCCGGCGCCACCGCAGTCAGGCCCGCCCGCCGTCGCTCCCGAACTAACTAACCTTAAACGCCTCCTTTCCTTTCACCACCTTCGCGGCAAGCAGCAGCAGGGCAGGCCACTCCTTCCTTCCATGTCCCGCCCTCCACCTGAGGGCGGAGCACGGAAGGAAGGAGAGGTCTGTCCTGCTGCTGCTTGCAGCGAAGGTGGTGAAAGGAAAGGAAGGAGGCATTTAAGGTTAGTTCAGGGCCCGGTAGCGGGTGGAGGGGGAGGGGGGGCCCGGCGACCTCGGGTGCGGGAGGCCCGGCGGCGACGATGACCTCGGGTGGGGTGGGTGGGTGGGGGGGCCCGGGGGCGGCCTTGTCCCAGGCCTGGCTCTGGCTCTCGGCGGCCTTGGGTAGAAGAAGGGAAAAGGCGGCTATCCCACGAGGGGAGCTGAGAGAACAGGTTTACCATGGAAGGGTCATGCGGGTGGTGGTCAGGGTATAATGCTGGCCTGGTTGGGGAGGGACCCTTGCCACTCTCCCTAGGTGGATTTCTTTTGAAAGGGAGAGAGGAGGAGTGGTGGTTTTGGGCATAACTGCTTAACTGCTTTATATGAACTGCTGAGATTTTGGAACCTTTTGGGGTTTTTTTTTGTTTTGAATACTATGCTGTTGAACTGCTATGCTTCTTGAGAAATGCTGTGGTGGGAACTACCTTTGGAGGAGCAGCTGACACAAAGGGATTACAATAAAGTATAATGATCTGACCTTGTGGATTGCCGTGTGCTCTTTAGCAGTGGATTACAGCACACGGCTCAGCTAAAGGGCCGAGGGACTCAAGAGTCTCCAGGTGCAGGAGACTTTTTCCAAGAGTCTCCCGGTGGTGGAGACCTTACAATAGGCAATCATTTCAAACGTTTCAGATGGACTGCCACATGCTGTGCTCTAGAGTGGAGGACTGGCCTAGTGGTTAGGGTCAGTGGAGGAGTGGCTTAGTGGTTAGGGTGGTGGACTTTGGTCCTGAGGAACTGAGTTTGATTCCCACTTCAGGCACAGGCAGCTCCTTGTGACTTTGGGCAAGTCACTTAACCCTCCATTGCCCCATGTAAGCCGCATTGAGCCTGCCATGAGTGGGAAAGCGCAGGGTACAAATGTAACAAAAAATAAAAAACAATAATCTTACCACTGAGTTCTGTGCTACTTGGAGTGACTGCACACAAGAACTAGGCAACCCCTGAGTAAACAAATATTACAGTAGTCCAAGCAGTGCCGTAGCCAGCCAGCTAATTTAGGTTGGGCTCGAGACCAAAGTGGATGGGCCAAAAATTTAGTTTCTGGCCCTCCCCCTCTTGGTGCCCCTTCCAAGGTAAACAAAATACCTGTGCTAGAGGGGATCCCCAAAGCCCACCAGCTGAAGACCTCCTCTTAGGCCACTGCTGCCAGCCACTAGCTTGCATGTATGATCAGTTTCATGCATGTGCGAAAACTGAGCATGTGCAGGGAGGTGCTGGTGGGTGACAGCAGCAGCTCGGGAACACTGCCACTGGCCACTGGCCACCCACTATTTAGGTTTCTTTGCCTGACAGGGCTTGGGGATATCTGCCAGCCACACAAAGGGAGAACAAATTTTGGGTGGGCCTGAGCCCAAAATGGGTGGACCTTGGCTCACCTGGGCCCACCCGTGGCTACGCCACTGACAGTCCAAGCTTCCCAAAATCATAGCTTGGACTACCTATAATGGCTTCAATTTACACTACTACTACTATTACTCATTTCTATAGCGCTACTAGACATACACAGAACTGTACACATTATATGCATGTATGTTGTCTGTCCCTAGAAGGCTCACAATCTAAGATTTTTTGTACCTGGGGCAATCTAAGATTTTTTGTACCTGGGGCAACGGAGAGTTGAGGGGCCCTTTTACAAAGGTGCGCTAAAAAATGGCTGGCGCGGGTTTGGGTGTGCGCAGATCCATTTTTCAGCATGCCTGCAAAAAAATGCCTTTTTTTTTTTGCCGAAAATGGACGTGCGGCAAAATCCAAATTGCCAAACGTCCATTTTGGGTCTGAGACCTTACCGACATAGACCTAGTGGTAAAGAATTTGGGCAGTAATGACCTATGCGCATCAGATGCCACTTGGCACGTGTCCGCTTTGCGCCGGAAGTAGAGGACCTCGGCTGGCGGGGGTTGAGGTCGCCCGCCAGCAAAGGTAGGCGACAGCGGGGGAAGGTTGGCAGCAGGAGAGGGGGGTCGAGAGGGTCGTCAGCAAGGGGATCCAGGGCCAAATCTACGGGGGCCCAGGCCCCCGTGGCCCCATGTAGCTAGGCCACTGGTTTAGGCATCGCAGTTACAACACATCTATGGCAGGTGAAAATGTACGGTGCACCGATGCCAGTTTAAGCTAGTATTCTGTACCAGAATTTGGATGCCCAGATGCCGTTATAGAATAGGCGCTCACCGTATTCCGTGTGGGCATTTAAAAGGGTCCAAAAGAAATCCGCAGGAGCAGAGAAACTCTATGGTCCCACGAGAATGCACAGGAAACAGGAAAAGGTGGGTGATGGACCACGGGTTCCAGAGACAAAAGAGAATATCTTCAGTTGAGAAAAATATCCTATGTAATAAAATTCACCCTCAACGTTCTGAGGACACTGACGTCAGTGTCACTTCCTGCAGGCACTTCCTTCGGGTTTGAAGGGTTCGTGGTGGTGAAGCCACCGAAATCACTGTCTGGGCCCCGCCCTCGCGTCAAATGTGATGACATCAAGGGCGGAGCAATGACGTCAAAGATCGAGGGCGGAGCAATGGCGTCAGTGGCTTCACAACGACGAAGGGGTGGGTAGGGAGGGGGGGTTCGGGAGGAAAACATTGCTAGCGCCCGTTTCATTTGCTCCAGAAACGGGAATGTTTTACTGGTTTATTGATAAGAAGACTCGACACAACGTAGGTTCGGCCTCAAGGCCTGCTTCAGGAGTCTTAGTTTGGAAAAAAAAAATGGGTGAACTTCAGAATTTCAAATGTAAAGCACTTCCAAATTGGTCCAGTAGAGTGGTCTTGTAAAAGCCCTTTGGTGGTGAACAATGCATGCCTCCGAGTCAAGTTGTAAAAATGTAAAGTTCTGAAGTTCAACAGACAAAGCAGAAATGTATATGAAAAAACAGTATTTAACAGAATTCGATGAAAATAAAATTAGAAAGCCTGACACAGGCCGTGTTTCGCCTGGGCTTTCTAATTTTATTTTCATTGAATTCTATTAAATACTGTTTTTTTTCATATACGTATCTGCTTTGTCGGTTTTCCATCTTGGAGTTTGCAGATCGGCTACCCTGCTGTTTTCTTGGACCTAAGTTCTGAAGTTCATCCATTTTTCCAAACTAATGGGCCCTTTTACTAAGCCGCGTAGGTGCCAACGCACACCAAACACGCGTCAATTTGGAGTTACCACCCGGCTACCACGTGGCCCGTGGGGTAATTTCAACATTTTTTTTACGCGCGCCCAAAAATATATTTTTTATTTTGTGGCGTGTGGTGAAAATCGGGCGGCAACTCCAACTTGGCGTGTGTAGGCGATTACCGCACGGTTAACGCGAGAGACCTTACAGCTAAGTCAACGGCCGGCGGTAAGGTCTCAGACCCAAAATGGACGCGCGCCAATTTTTAATTTTGCTGCACGTCCATTTTCGGCAAAATTCACCCTCAACGTTCTGAGGACACTGACGTCAGTGTCACTTCCTGCAGGCACTTCCTTCGGGTTTGAAGGGTTCGTGGTGGTGAAGCCACCGAAATCACTGTCTGGGCCCCGCCCTCGCGTCAAATGTGATGACATCAAGGGCGGAGCAATGACGTCAAAGATCGAGGGCGGAGCAATGGCGTTAGTGGCTTCACAACGACGAAGGGGTGGGTAGGGAGGGGGGGTTCGGGAGGAAAACATTGCTAGCGCCCGTTTCATTTGCTCCAGAAACGGGAATGTTTTACTGGTTTATTGATAAGAAGACTCGACACAACGTAGGTTCGGCCTCAAGGCCTGCTTCAGGAGTCTTAGTTTGGAAAAAAAAAAAATGGGTGAACTTCAGAATTTCAAATGTAAAGCACTTCCAAATTGGTCCAGTAGAGTGGTCTTGTAAAAGCCCTTTGGTGGTGAACAATGCATGCCTCCGAGTCAAGTTGTAAAAATGTAAAGTTCTGAAGTTCAACAGACAAAGCAGAAATGTATATGAAAAAACAGTATTTAACAGAATTCGATGAAAATAAAATTAGAAAGCCTGACACAGGCCGTGTTTCGCCTGGGCTTTCTAATTTTATTTTCATTGAATTCTATTAAATACTGTTTTTTTTCATATACGTATCTGCTTTGTCGGTTTTCCATCTTGGAGTTTGCAGATCGGCTACCCTGCTGTTTTCTTGGACCTAAGTTCTGAACTTCATCCATTTTTCCAAACTAATGGGCCCTTTTACTAAGCCGCGTAGGTGCCAACGCACACCAAACACGCGTCAATTTGGAGTTACCACCCGGCTACCACGTGGCCCGTGGGGTAATTTCAACATTTTTTTTACGCGCGCCCAAAAATATATTTTTTATTTTGTGGCGTGTGGTGAAAATCGGGCGGCAACTCCAACTTGGCGTGCGTAGGCGATTACCGCACGGTTAACGCGAGAGACCTTACAGCTAAGTCAACGGCCGGCGGTAAGGTCTCAGACCCAAAATGGACGCGCGCCAATTTTTAATTTTGCTGCACGTCCATTTTCGGCAAAATTTTAAAAAAGGCATTTTTTACAGGCACGCTGAAGAAAAACGATCTGCGCGTTGTAACCAGGTACCTCTCTTGTGCAGCCAAGGATAGAACAATCTCCTCCAGCCACAGGCTCCCGGTACAATGAAGAAATAGATGTCCACCAGTAACTCCAATCTTAAGGACTTTTATTCTATGCAGGTTTCTAGTACACAGTTCCAACAGCAGCATAGCACATACCAGGATTCAATACAGGCTTATAGGCTCCAGTCTGGGCTCTTTATCCAGTGCACAGTAAACAGTAATTCAATTCCCAAGACAAACAGTTCTTTCAGTTCATCATCACAGTTCAGTCACCAAGCAGCAGTTTCTACCTTCTATCCTCTTTACCTTCAGGAGAGTTCAATATTTTAAGAACTCCTTCTACCCAAGGGTTTTCCCCTGCATCAGCTTCACAGTGAATTCAATACTTTTGGGACTTCCTCTCACCCACGGAATTTCCTCCTGCTTCAGTACTTTAGGGACCTCCCTGCCCAAGGATTTTCAGCCTGTAACTGCTTCTCTCCCTGAACTGAACTCCACTCCTGGGACTCCTTCCCACCTGCCTAATCAATCCCTGGCTTCAGCTACCACCACCAATCATTCTCCTTCCATTAGCTTCCTCACACCCCAAACCAGCTGAGTTAAGCATTAGACTAATGAGACCAATGATGAGCTCCTGCACACAGGGTTTCCTAACTCTTTCCGCCTAGTGGCAGCCACTCTACACCACCTGCCAGCCTACGCCCATGTCTTCCCCGATTGCAGCTAGGAGTCCAGTCCGGGTTCTTCATCTCACCCTCTGGCTCCTTGCCTGCAATGCCTTCTGGGACTTGTATTTCAGACTGAAACTGCCTTAACCCAACTATCCTGGAGGTGACTTTATCACAGCGTGCCCAAAACCCACACCTACACTAGTGCAGGCCATTTTTCAGTGCACCTTAATAAAAGAACTCCTATAGTTTGGATTGCTCTTTCTACATAGTAACATAGTAGATGACGGCAGAAAAAGACCTGCACGGTCCATCCAGTCTGCCCAACAAGATAACTCATATTTGCTGCTTTTTGTGTATACCCTACTTTGATTTGTACCTGTGCTCTTCAGGGCACAGACCGTATAAGTCTGCCCCGCACTATCCCTGCCTCCCAACCACCAGCCCCACCTCCCAACCACTGGCTCTGGCACAGGCACAGACCGTATAAGTCTGCCCAGCACTATCCTCACCTCCCCACCACCAGCCCTGCCTCCCAACCATCGGCTCTGGCACAGACCGTACAAGTCTGTCCAGCACTATCCCCGCCTCCCAACTACCAGTCCCGCTTCCCACCACCGGCTCTGGCACAGACCGTATAAGTCTGCCCAGCCCTATCCCCGCCTCCCAACCACCAGCCCCGTTGCACTTGCTCATATTAAATTTCATCTGCCATTTGGATGCCCACTCTCCCAGTTCATAAGGTCCTCTTGCTAGGGTTACCATTATGTCCGGATTTACCCGGACATGTCCTCATTTTGAGGACATGTCCGGGCAACCGGCCGGATTTTGTCAATCTGCCCGTTTGTCCGGATTTCTGGACAGCCTGAGTGTGTTTGGGGGGGGGGGGCATGGCGTGGTGGTGGGGCAATCTTCCAGCTTCCTAAGGTCCTCCTGAAGTTTCTCACAGTCCACATACAATTTAATAACTTTAAATAATTTTTTGTCATCTGCAAAATTGATCATCCACTTGTCGTTCCCATTTCTAAATGAGTGAAGGGATCAAATCTGCATATTTAAGGAGGCGCTTTGTACATGTGAAGTTCTCCAGTTCAATGTGTCTCATGCCTAATGCATGTGATTTGGTATCTCTGCACTGCCCTTTCAAAGGTCTTGATATGCCACCAGCCCTCCATTCCCATCCCCAAACACAAACCCTGATAAACGTCTGCCATCTTCAGGCCTTCACTCCCAGAAGTTGCCATCGTATGAAGGGGATGCATCTCTGGCTACACCAGCTCTGTCAAGAACCCTATTCCACTGATGTAGACTTTCCCCAATACATGAAGGGATAGTTTCACGGCAGGTTTCAAATATAAGCACGATTTTGGGCTGCCAGATATTTACCTTGCACTTAGTCCGACTCAGATTTTAAACTTGAGCATGACAGGTTTGCTCTTTGGTCAGCGCTGAGCTCATCAAATGCTTCAATGTTGCAATCAGGGATATAATTAGAGAAAATGAGAACAGCTTGGGGATTTCATTAGCAGAAGCACTTTTACAAAAGTCAAGGGTTTAAAATGTTAAGAGCACCTCTGGGCATTGCACAGTTACAGTCTATTTGTGTTTGCTTAAAGACGGTAACCAGCACGGGAATTATTAGACTTCAGCCCCGAATATAGCAGTGTCCTTACATGAACAGCTATTTTCTCCATACTGATGCAAAACACACTAGTGATTAAGGTATTCTACTAAAAGACTAAATTCTTTCCCCAACTTGACAATAGGGTTGCCATATTTGCCTCAAGATAAAAGAGGACACAGACTATCACACTGCCCCACCCACTCCGCCCTGTCACACCCCAGCCCCACCCCTTTGACCCCGCCCCAAGAAAGTCAGATTCCCTCCACCCACACGACTCCATTCACTCCCCCTCCCTTCCCCTCCTGTACCTTACTGTAGTGCTCTGGTGGTCTAGCGGCCTCTTCGGGGCGGGAAAGAGCCCTGTCTTGCTTCAGGCGCTGCTTCAAAATGGCTGCTGAGAGTTCAAGCAGTGACCTTGCAAGACTTCTGAGCAAGTCTTGCGTTCTGAGCAAGTCTTGCGAGGCCACCGCTTGAACTCTTCCTCCATGACTCATGCAGAGCAGACTATCTTAAACCAGCACCAGCGAAGATACTGAACTACCTAACTACGCTAGTAGACACTACGTTAATTAAAAGATGTTCCCCAAAAGAACTAGGAGGAATCATACTTAACTCATTAATCAAAGGAGAATCACTTGACGACAACTTTCCCAACAACTACCGGCCAGTAGCAAACATATCTACCATAGCTAAGATCCTGGAAGCCATAGTTGCAACCCAACTACAGGACTACATGGAAGAACACCAAAGAAAAGCTACGAGGATGGTATGGGAGTTGCGTTCCAAGACGTATGAAGAGAGACTTGCTGACCTGAACATGTATACTCTGGAGGAAAGGAGGAACAGGGGTGATATGATACAGACGTTCAAATATTTGAAAGGTATTAATCCGCAAATGAATCTTTTCCGGAGATGGGAAGGCGGTAGAACGAGAGGACATGAAATGAGATTGAAGGGGGACAGACTCAGGAAAGATGTCAGGAAGTATTTCTTCACGGAGAGGGTGGTGAACGTTTGGAATGCCCTCCCGCGGGAGGTGGTGGACATGAAAACGGTAACGGAATTCAAACATGGGTGGGATAGGCATAAAGGAATCCTGTGCAGAAGGAGTGGATCCACAGAAGCTTAGCTGAAATTGGGTGGTGGGGGGAAGAGGGGTTGGTGGTTGAGAGGCTAGGATGGGGGAGGGCAGACTTATACGGGGTCTGTGCCAGAGCCGGTGATGGGAGGCGGGACTGGTGGTTGGGAGGCGGGAAATACTGTTGGACAGACTTATACGGTCTGTGCCCTGAAAAAGACAGGTACAAATCAAGGTAAGGTATACACATATGAGTTTATCGTGGGCAGACTAGATGGACCGTGCAGGTCTTTTTCTGCCATCATCTACTATGTTACTATGCATGTTACTATGTAATTACTAGATCCAATGCAATCAGGATTCCACTCTATACAAGGCACAGAAAATGGCAGGTCTCCTATCAGAACTACACCTCCTCATGGATAAAGATCAGCAAATTTTCATTATGCAACTAGACTTATCAGCTGCCTTTGACATGAAGGGGCATAATCGAACGGCGCCGGCCATCTATATGGGCAGCCATCTCTAAGGCCGGCGCCGTAAAGAGGTGTCCCAAACCGTATTATCGAAACAAGATGGCCGGCCATCTTTTGTTTCGATAATACGGTTGGGGCCGGCCAAATGTCAGAGATGGCCGGGTTTGAGATGGCCAGCATCAGTTTTCGCCGATAATGGAAACCGATGCCGGCAATCTCAATCTTGGCCAAATCCAAGGCATTTGGTCGTGGAAGGAGCCAGCATTTGTAGTGTACTGGTTCCCCTGACATGCCAAGACACCAACAGGGCACCCTAGGGGGCACTGCAGTGGACTTAAAAAATAGCTCCCAGGTGCCAACCTCCCTTACCTTGTGTGCTGAGCCCCCCCCCCCCAAATCCCACTCCCCACAACTGTGCACCACTACCATAGCCCTTAGGGATGAAGGGGGCACCTACATGTGGGTACAGTGTGTTTTTTTTTTGGGGGGGGGGGTTGGAGGGCTCCCATTTACCACCACAAGTGTAACAGGTAGGGGGATGGGCCTGGGTCCACCTGCCTGCAGTGCACTGCACCCACAAAAAACTGCTCCAGGGACCTGCATACTGCTGTCAGGGAACTGGGTATGACATTTCAGGCTGGCATAGAGGCTGGAAAAAAATGTTTTTGATTTGGTTTTTTTTTGGGTGGGAGGGGGTTGGTGACCACTGGGGGAGTAAGGGGAGGTCATCCCCGATTCCCTCCGGTGGTCATCTGGTCAATTGGGGCACTTTTTTGAGGCTTGGTCCTAAAAATAAATGGACCAAGTGAAGCCGGCGAAGTGCTCGTCAGAGCCGGCCTTCTTTTTTCCATTATCGTCCGAAGCCGGCCATCTTGTAACTACGCCCCCGTCCGCCTTCCGTACCCTGCCAAAACGCCCCCCTTGAACTTTGGCCGGCCCTATGACGGAAAGCAGTTGGAGCCGGCCAAAATCGGCTTTCGATTATACCGATTTGGCCGGGTTTAGGAGATGGCCCAGCCATCTCCCGATTTGTGTCGGAAGATGGCCGGCAATCTCCTTCGAAAATAAGCAGGCTGGTCAACCATGAAACCCCCTTAGCAATGCTTGAAGAAGTAGGAGTGAGAGATAGAGTTTTTAATTGGTTCTCAGGATTTCTAAAACACAGATCCATTCAAGTCTGCCATGAGTGGGAAAGCGCGGGGTACAAATGTAACTAAAAAACAAAATGTCAAATGGCAACAATCCCAATCTCAGCCATGGTCCATGAAACAAGGCTTGCCACTCTCCCCTATTCTCTTGAACTTCTATCTCAGACACCTAGGGAAGATATTAACCCCATACAAAATCAAATATTACACATACGCAGACAACATTATCCTTTTATTCCCAGGAACAAACCCGTCATCAGTATATTCACTGATGGAAGAAAGGTACCTATATTATGGTTATGCTTGAGTCTTTTTGTTACCTGCCTTGCTCCTTTTTTTAAAAGGGATTTGGCAGGAAACAAGCCTCTAGTATAGTCAAACCGGGACCCAAAGTTGCTTCACCAAAAGCCTTCAGGAAAAAAAATAACTTTTCAACGAAATCTTAAATTGATGCAAACACTTGTGCTTAAATTTACGCTCAGAGCGCCATTTTTCTGTAATTAAGCTCATAACTCAAAACCACACCTCCGTTCTGTCCGAAAACACCCATGACCTTCCCATTTCCACGCCCCCCATTTATTTGACAGGCGTAAATTTTAGGCATGGATCCCATGCTAACTTTACATGTGTTGGTCCTAATTAAATCGAATGAGTGCCAATAACTGCTTGTTAAAATACCAATTATTTTGTTTATTTATTTGTTGCATTTGTATCCCACGTTTTCCCACCTCTTTGCCGGCTCAATGTGGCTTACATTGTTCCGTAATGGCGATCGCCATTTCCGGAATGAGAAATATAGAGTTATATTGCATTAAGGTTCGTAGGTGACAGAGAGGGGGATAATCGAACGAGGGCACCCATCTCTAAGGGTGTCCATCTCTAAGGACGGCCCCATAAAGGCTTGTTATTCAACAAAATTGCATGCAGTTTTTGGCAACCTTTGTACGATCAGGGGGAAAATGTCCATTTCTTCTGTGTTTCAGAACAGGCTCTAATTTGGCAAATTCTGTTCTAAAATACAGGTGAAACTTGAGATACACTGACCTGCACGTCTTAATTCCTGCTTCTCCAACCTGTCTGAAATGGGGCTGTTTGTGTTGTTTTTAAAATCTTTACGACTTTGTGGGACAAACTACTCAATGGATTGATAACTTATAGTCCACCAAGGATGTTTCATTTTATCAGTTTGTACTGACCCAGGGGACAGAGACAGACACCTTAAAACCCTGACTGAATCCTTCAAACAGAAGGGCTACAACCCCAAAATAATCTCCAAGAATATTGCCTCCTCCCTCAAAACACCCAGGGAGAATCTGCTACAGTACAAAAAGAAAAAATCCACAGACAGAATCCCGCTTGTAGTGACATACAATCCAGAGCTGGAAAAACTGAGGAAAATCATAAGAGATCTAAAACCTATACTCCAGGAGGATGAATTACTGAAAGAGATATTCCCATCCCCACCAGTACTGGCCTTCCGACAGCCACCCAATTTAAAACACAAGCTAATCAGAAGTAAACTTCCTTCACAGACTGAAAAGGAACAGAAGGGCACACGTCCCTGTAATTTATCCAGTTGCAAACTATGCCAAAATATTTCACAGGACCCCAAAGTCATCCACAAAGGAAAGCTATTCAACATAAAGGGATCTTTCACTTGCTCATCTTCCAATGTGGTATATATCATTCAGTGTAAAAAATGTAACGAAGGATGCTATATTGGAGAAACAGGCCAGATGCTTAAGACAAGATTCAATTTACATAGACATCACATGAACAATACTGGTGCCAGCAGGGTTCCCATGCCTGTTGGGCAACATTTTACAGGACCAGGACACTGCACCAGTGACTTCACAGTGAAAATCCTCAAAGGTAACTTTAAAACCATACAAGAACGTAAGACCTTTGAAGTCAGAATGATTGAATATTTTAACACCCAACAGAAAGGACTTAACAAGGATCTGGGGTTCCTAGCCCATTATAAACCATAAAGCTGTATGTCTCTGTTGATCACCCTCCCCTCACCTATCCACACCCATCCGGTTAGAATATCAATGATATGCTTTGATGTCCCCATGCATACCTCCGACCCACCCCCATCCTCCCACCCTGTCAGACTGTCATAACAATGCTTGAATGTTTTCACTTATATACACTGTCAGCTAGCACATTTGCTTATTTCCGATCTGACGAAGAAGGGCAACCTTCGAAAGCTAATCAAGAAATGTATTAAGTTATGTCCAATAAAAAAGGTATCATCTTATTTTCTTTTCCATGTTTTCTTTTGTTTGATTTCTATAGATTCTACATGGAATGTTGCTATTCCACTAGCAACATTCCATGTAGAAGTCGGCCCTTGCAGATCACCAATGTGGCCGCACAGGCTTCTGCTTCTGTGAGTCTGACGTCCTGCACATACGTGCAGGACGTCAGACTCACAGAAACAGAAGCCTACGCAGCCTTCTACATGGAATGTTGCTAGTGGAATAGCAACATTCCATGTAGAATCTCCAATAGTAGCAACATTCCATGTAGAATCTCCAATGGTATCTATTTTACTGTCATAGTAATGCTTGAATGTTTTCACTTATATACACTGTCAGCTAGCACATTTGCTTATTTCCGATCTGAGGAAGAAGGGCAACCTTCGAAAGCTAATCAAGAAATGTATTAAGTTATGTCCAATAAAAAAGGTATCATCTTATTTTCTTTTCCATGTTTTATTTTGTTTGATTTCTATAGATTCTACATGGAATGTTGCTATTCCACTAGCAACATTCCATGTAGAAGTCGGCCCTTGCGGATCACCAATGTGGCCGTGCAGGACGTCATACTCACAGAAACAGAAGCCTGCGCAGCCTTCTACATGGAATGTTGCTAGTGGAATAGCAACATTCCATGTAGAATCTCCAATAGTAGCAACATTCCATGTAGAATCTCCAATGGTATCTATTTTACTGTCATAGTAATGCTTGAATGTTTTCACTTATATACACTGTCAGCTAGCACATTTGCTTATTTCCGATCTGAGGAAGAAGGGCAACCTTCGAAAGCTAATCAAGAAATGTATTAAGTTATGTCCAATAAAAAAGGTATCATCTTATTTTCTTTTCCATGTTTTATTTTGTTTGATTTCTATAGATTCTACATGGAATGTTGCTATTCCACTAGCAACATTCCATGTAGAAGTCGGCCCTTGCGGATCACCAATGTGGCCGTGCAGGACGTCAGACTCACAGAAACAGAAGCCTGCGCAGCCTTCTACATGGAATGTTGCTAGTGGAATAGCAACATTCCATCCATGTAGAATCTCCAATAGTAGCAACATTCCATGTAGAATCTCCAATGGTATCTATTTTACTGTCATAGTAATGCTTGAATGTTTTCACTTATATACACTGTCAGCTAGCACATTTGCTTATTTCCGATCTGAGGAAGAAGGGCAACCTTCGAAAGCTAATCAAGAAATGTATTAAGTTATGTCCAATAAAAAAGGTATCATCTTATTTTCTTTTCCATGTTTTCTTTTGTTTGATTTCTACTGACTGTTCCTAATCAATTAAGTTGGCAGGAGCTAGATTGTGGAGTTTTCCTTGTTATGCATCCAGCCTCTGGAACTCTGCACACCTTGATTTTCACCAAGAGACCAATTATCTCACTTTTCTAATAAGAACCAAGACCTAGCTGTTTGGACTAGCATGTAAAAAAAACCTTTTATTAGTATTTAAAAAAAAAAATCTTTAAGACTTTATTTAGCGGAACATGTGATTTTGTAATTTCATTGGAAAAATGCCTTTCTGAATTTTATGTCGTCCAAGAACTTTCTCCATTGGTACAGGATTTGAAAAGATTTTTGGTACGTAAGGCATATAGGGGTAATTTTATAACATGAGGCTTAAGTGAGATGTCCCAAAAGGCATCTAGTTCATAGGCACCGACTCCGTGGGTGCTCGAGCACCCCCAATGTTTCACCCGCCGGAACCGGAAGTTCCCTTCGCCAGCCTGACCCGCCCGGTGCCCGCCCTCTCCTTCCCGCGTGCCGCCCAGAATTTTAAAAGTCATCTTACCTCAGGGTCTCGGTGGCAGCTGTGAAAGGCGTGCAGGCTCAGCCCTTCAGCCTTCTCTTCTCTCTCTCTCAGCTCTGGTCCCATCCTCATTTCCTGTTTCCGCAAGAGCTGAGAGAGAAAGAAGGGAAGGCTGAAGCGCGAAGCATGCAGGCCTTTCATCGCTGCTGCTGCTGCCGCCGGGACCCCGAGGTAAGATGGCTTTTAAAATACGGAACTCGGAGGGAGGGAGGGGGGCTGGAACTCGGAGGGAGGGATGGAGGGAGGGGGCCTGGAACTCGGAAGGAGGGGAGGGGAAATGCACCACCTGTAAAAAAAAAATTCAGCACCCCCAATCATTTTGAAAAGCTGGCTCCTATGACCTAGTTTATAAAGATTTAAATGGGTAGCCATGTTAGTCTGGTGTAACCAAATTAATAGAGGTAGATAGCACCATATAGACCAGGCTTGGAGTGGAGGAGTGGCCTAGTGGTTAGGGTGGTGGACTTTGGTCCTGGGGAACTGAGTTTGATTCCCACTTCAGGCACAGGCAGCTCCTTGTGACTCTGGGCAAGTCACTTAACCCTCCATTGCCCCATGGAAGCCGTATTGAGCCTGCAAGACCAACCTGAACTTCTGGCACCACACGGCTCAAGCTCGCGGTTGCATGAGTTATGGTGGAGAAGCGAGCATCCTGTGGCAAGAATCTGTGTTTCCTCCAAAACAATTGCAAGCTTCTGCAGGCCAAGAAAAGCCACTTGGCTGGCCAGGTTGGACAAGCATGCTATGAATGGACTAACCAATGAATTGAGACTTGAGCTTTCAAGGTCCAGAGCCTGTTTCATCTATTTTCTAAAGGCAACGTAAGCGCCTATGTGCTTTTATAAATCAGACTCCTGGCACCAGGCTCAACAGCTCACACACAAATTTACATCTACTCTGAAGAAAGGCGAGACAGTGTGCGCGTTTTTTACGCTTGTATTTTATAAATTGTGCAGAGTCATCACAGCTCAGCCTCTGCTCTGCCCAAACAACGGTCCCGGTAATAAAGGTATACACATTCTGTCAGCGGGCGTACTTTTGAGATGCATGTGCAATGATGCAGTTTTATGAAAGCCATTTTCTGCATGTACAACGGGCTTTACACATAGAAAAAAATCTTTATAAAATGACCCTGCCTGTGGATGAGATCCCTCCCAGAGACTGATGCTTGCTAATCATCCTGCTTATTTTCAAAGGAGATCGCCGGCCATCTTCAAAAACAAATCGGGAGATGGCCGGCCATCTCCTGAACCCGGCCAAATCGGTATAATCGAAAGCCGATTTTGGCCGGCTCCAACTGCTTTCCGTCGCAGAGCCGGCCAAAGTTAAAGGGGGACGAGGGCGTGGTTATGAGATGGCCGGCTTCGGGTGATAATGGAAAAAAGAAGGCTGGCTCTGACGAGCACTTCGCCGGCTTCGATTGGTCCATTTATTTTTAGGACCAAGCCTCAAAAAAGTGCCCCAATTGACCAGATGACCACTGGAGGGAATCGGGGATCACCTCCCCTTACTCCCCCAGTGGTCACCAACCCCCTCCCACCCAAAAAAACAAAACATTTTTTTTGCCAGCCTCTATGCCAGCCTGAAATGTCATACCCAGCTCCCTGACAGCAGTATGCAGGTCCCTGGAGCAGTTTTTAGTGGGTGCAGTGCACTTCAGGCAGGTGGACCCAGGCCCATCCCCCCCCCCACCCGTTACACTTGTGGTGGTAAATGAGAGCCCTCCAACTCCCCCCCCCCCAAATCCACTGTACCCACATGTAGGTGCCCCCCTTCACCCCTTAGGGCTATGGTAGTGGTGTAGAGTTGTGGAGAGTGGGTTTTGGGGGGGATTTGGGGGGTTCAGCACACAAGGTAAGGAAGCTCTGCACCTGGGACCAATTTTTGAAGTCCACTGCAGTGCCCCCTAGGGTGCCCGGTTGGTATCCTGGCATGTCAGGGGGACCAGTGCACTACGAATGCTGGCTCCTCTCATGACCAAATGACTGGATTTGGTCATTTTTGAGATGGGCGTCCTCGGTTTCCATTATGGCCGAAAACCGGGGACGACCATCTCTAAGGTCGACCTAAATGTTGAGATTTGGGTGTCCCCGACTGTATTATCGAAACGAAAGATAGACGCCCATCTTGTTTCAATAATACGGTTGTGGCGCCGCTTTAAGGGGCCAGCCATATAGATGGCCGGCGCCATTCAATTATTCCCCCACATGTTCCTTAATTTAAAACCTATTGATATTTCACCCCTGCCCCCCCCCCCCAAATTTATTTATTTATTTTGGTGTGCTCTAAAACTTGGGTTCAGCTTTTCATTTATAACGTTGCTGTGGATTCTCTCTCTCTCTCCTCGCTCTAATATATCCTGCCTGGATAATTGCCATGGCAACAAAGGCTTGTGCGAGAGGAGCCGCTGATTGGCTGCTCAATTTTATTCCCAGCTCCTCTCGGCTCTGGGAATTCTATCTAGTTGAATCCTCTCCTTTTTCCTCCCAACAGCTGACTTCCCTGTCACTAAGGAGTCAAACCCTATCCACACAGCGGAGATCTACGTGACCATCCCAAACCTTGGGCGCCGCATTACTGTGTGGTTTTACGCAGTAAATGAGGGTAGAGAAAGATTAATCGGTGCATTCAGGCCACCCAGTTTATTGTTGCTCACGCTGCGAGAACACATCCATCTTTAAAAGCAGTGCCACCTGTAGAATATTTTTTTCCTATCCAAGATAGATTTCTTTTCTTCCTAATTGAGCAGCTTGTGTATATGAGCGTACAAGGTCCATGCTTAATCCAAAACCTAGCCCTTTGTTTCATTTACGAAGTTGTACTATCACAGCTTGTAATTTCTCCAGAGGAGATAGGATTATTATTGTTAAGGTTTTTATTTTGCTAAATATGTTGGGGGTTTTTTTTTTTTTACTTCTATTGTCTGTGCCCTGATTGTGACTGAATAGATAGGGATGGGCTGGAGTGTAAATTTTAAGGGGCTTTGATGTTAGCTTTAGAACTTTTAGTACAAGAACAGTGCTGGGTAGACATATTTACGGTCTGTGCCCTGAGAAAGGCAGGGACAAATCAAACTTGGGTATACATATAAAGTATCACATACCATGTAAAACGAGTTTATCTTGTTGGGCAGACTGGATGGACCGTTCAGGTCTTTATCTGCTGTCATTTACTATGTTACTCTGTGGGGTTCTACATGGAATGTTGCTACTAATTGGGATTCCGGAATCTTGTTAACTCTTTAGGATTCCAGAATCTTCAGAACTTTTAGTACAAGAACAGTGCTGGGTAGACATTTACGGTCTGTGCCCTGAGAAAGGCAAGGACAAATCAAACTCGGGTATACATATAAAGTATCAAATACCATGTAAAATGAGTTTATCTTGTTGGGCAGACTGGATGGACCGTTCAGGTCTTTATCTGTCGTCATTTACTATGTTACTCTTTGGGGTTCTACATGGAATGTTGCTACTAATTGGGATTCCGGAATCTTGTAACTCTTTAGGATTCCAGAATCTTCAGAACTTTTAGTACAAGAACAGTGCTGGGTAGACATTTACGGTCTGTGCCCTGAGAAAGGCAGGGACAAATCAAACTCGGGTATACATATAAAGTATCACATACCATGTAAAATGAGAAGAACAAGATATCTTGTTGGGCAGACTGGATGGACCGTACAGGTTTTTATCTGCTGTCATTTACTATGTTAATATGAACCCACAGTATTTCAGATTTCCCCTTTATATTTGAGTACAGAATGAAGAGGGTGAAGATTCTCCCTCTTTGTCAGGACCAGCAAGAATCTCGGGCTGACCAGTGCTGTACTGGGCATAAGCCTCCCCTGACACTAGGAGGAGCTGTGCTCCCTCCTGATGTCTTCACGGGACGGGTATGCCGCTCTGTTTCTGGTTCTGTCTGTCTCTTTATGTCCCGGTTTGACTGTTTTAAGGGGCTCCAGCCTGCTTAAATTGTTTTGAGTATCATCCCCTCTTTCAAAAAAGCAGACACACTTTCAAAAGAGCGAGCACTCTTTCCCGATAGTACGTGTATGCTTGAATAGTCCGCAAATGCAAGGTTGCTCCTGTGATGACATAATTAAAAAAAAAAAAAAAATCCAAACCAAACAAACATACTCAGAACTGACATGGAAAGCTACACACAATTAAAAGTTTCTGGGTGCACATCCCTAGTAGCTGTTATCAACTCAGCTACTTTTCAGCAGACCACTATAAAGATGATTACAATAGCCAATTACGTTGAATTCCAACTGAATCTAGAGAAAAGTTTAAAATACTAATGAGGGACAAGTAACATAGTAACATAGTAGATGACGGCAGAAAAAGACCTGCATGGTCCATCCAGTCTGCCCAAGACAAACTCATATGTGTATACCTTACCTTGAATTTGTCCTTTTCATACGTCAAAATAAATAAAAATAAATATTTTCTTTCTTGCAGATCTCTCATTTGTTTAAACATAACTAAATGGGCTCTAAGCCCCTAATGTAGTCCATTGGTTTTCTTATATTTTGTCCTTGTGATGACTTATACTATATCTTTATGCAACTAAACACAAGTGCTTTGATTCTACCAATCAACCAATCTACACAATGCAACCAAAGACCGTAACGAACATTACCTGACTTTTCCCCCCTTTTCCTCTATAAGTTCCCCCAACTGTACATACCATACATGTACACCATTCTATTACAATTTCACTTTGTATTCATTCATACCATGTGTTTGTTCAGACCGTAATCGGTAGCGCCGTTAACGGTTATATGTAAACCACACTGAGCCTGCAAAAAGTGGGAAAATGCGGGATACAAATGTAACAAATAATAATAACACCTAAACATCATTCAAAAAATGGCGTCCGAGACACCAGACACTCAAAATGGATCTAAATAAAATAAAAATCTAAATAAAATGATTAATAAGTACATAAGTATTGCCATACTGGGACAGACCAAAGGTCTGTTTAGATCCAGTTTAAGACTCTGATGTCACGGATGCCATTTTCTGAATAGGAGCGGAGTACCTATAGCATCTAAGGATACTGCAGCATCTAGCACTGCCCCTGAAGAAGCTTGCAACGGGAGTGAAACGATGGCCCCGTCAGGTTCTTTAAAAAAGGTATGTGCTGTACTGTCTTGGCGCTCCTTTAATGTACAGACCGAGTATAAATGGATATGAGCAGTAGTAAAATCAAGTTAGAGGAAATAAAAAATTGAGGAGTTCTTGTGGCCAATGGTTAAAAATTTGCTGCGCGTGAGAATGGAGCAGTGCAGTCACTGTGCACGCAGTGCTCTACAAACAAACAAAAAAAAAATACAAGAAGATAAATATAACAAAACTATATGAAAATATAAAACAAAAAGGTAACAAACTGAGCCTTGTTTAAGGCATAGTTTGTTTGGTAACACATTTGCATTTTATGATCTTTAGTTATGACTTACACTGTGCCAAAACTGGAAATACAGTGAGACAGAATAATAGAATTCAGTAACATCCAAAACGTATTAATTAACATTATTATTGTGTTCACATTTGGGAAATAGCTGAGAAAATGCTGTTATCAAATCATATCAGGAAGCTTGACGTCGACTTGGTTAACTTCTTAATATCAACCAGCTAATAGTTTTAAGGCTAGATTTTGTTTGCTGAACTTATGCTGACTCATTTCCCCTCCACTAAATTTGTTCCTCCTTGGGTATCCTCCTTGGGTAATTTTAAACAAGAAGCTAAGAAATGATTTACTTTGGTCTTATAACAAGGACATCCCATCAAGCTATGCATCACCATTTGGAAAACATAAATATCATTCAGCTCCATCTGTTCTACTGCTGCTTTCCTTTAGCTATCATTATTGATGGCACTCATCTTTATTAATCCCCCCCCCCAAAAAAAAAAGTCTTTTACAACCAAACAGACTTGAAGAAGAAATAAATATATATATATCTCAGAACTGGAAAATGTTGACACAATTAGACTGACTCCGGACTTCTGCATGAAGGTAGCTCTGCCTTCACTATTCAATATCTCTCTTTTAAGGAGTAGTAATAAACAGTATTAAGTGCATTTTTATAATATACCACTGCATTTCACAAAACAAAAGGAGCAAGTTCCCACAATCTTTCTCTTTTGATCTAGGCACACCAAAGAAAAAAGATTTTAAATGCTCCCAAGTTTCAACCTGATTTATGTTTAATGTGGGCTATAAACGTCATAAATAATAAATAAATAGATAGAAACTCTGAGGGCCCTGTTTACTAAGGAGAAAAAAAAAATCCCTGCATGAATATAACACGTACTAAAGTGTCCCTCTAACCAGCCCCTCCAAATGATATACTGATTATGATTTATAACAAATTACTACATTATCTATGAAATATTATTCCATTGCTATACTTCCTCTGTATACATTCCTACGCTGCACAAGTGAGATTAAATAAAAATGCTACCAACAATACAGAACGACAATGTGGATGCAGTAGCTTATAGATCTGTTTGCTTTGTTTTGAGTGTACGTTGAAGACGGCTACTCGGGGAGAGGAAACAGAGTTGGCTTCAACTTTTTGATATCATGCCATCTCCTGTTCTCAATCAAACCTCCTGGACTAAACACCCTCCTCCAGGGCCACGAAGGGGGGTGGGGGGGCAAAATTCCCTAGGCCTCCAAGAGGGGCCCAGCCCTGGGGTCTCTCTCTCTCTCCTGCTCCTGACAGGACTGGGGTGATCGTTTAATAAAAGGGCTCCTTAGACTTTTTACCAGGTTCTTATACTTTAGGCTAATCTCTTTGCTGGAGGGAGAAACAGTGATTTCCCTTTGAGCCCAGCTTTCCCATAGCACTTCAGGTTTTTTTCTGGATTGGATTTTGGCCTATGATCTTCGAGTCAATGGTACATAGGGTTATCATATTTTGTCCCCCCAAAAGAAGGACACATGCCCCGCCCCCACAACACACACCGCCCCACCCCCTTTCACATCCCACCCCGCCCCCTTTCACGCTCTCGCTCCGTCCCCTGGCACATTTTCCCCTCCCTCCTGTCACACATCCCATCACCCCCCTCCCCTTACCTTACACTGCCTTGGTGGTCTACTGACCTCTTCGGGGCAGGAAAAAGCCCCCTCTTTCCTGCCCGGAGCGCTGCCCTGCATGCACCCTTCCTGTTGCAGATCTCGGTGCTGATTCAAAATGGCCGCTGAGAGTTGAAGTCTCACGAGGTCACTTCAACTCTTGGCGGCCATTTTGAATCAGCGCCGAGATCAGCAACAGGAAGGAAGCATGCAGGGCAGCGCTCTGGGCAGGAAAGAGGGGGCTCTTTCCTGCCCCAAAGGTGGAAGAGGTCACTAGACCACCAGGGCAGTAGTAAATAAGGGGAGGGGAGGCTAGCAATCTGCCCATTTATCTGGATTTCTGGACAAACGGGCAGATTGTCAAAACCCGTCCGGTTGCCTGGACATGTCCTCAAAATGAGGACATGTCCGGGTAAATCCGGACATATGGTAACCTTAATGGTACACATTATTTGATGATCCATATAGAGTTTAATATTGTACAATTATATGTTTATGCTAATTTATATTTACATAATTATCTTGTCACTTTGAAGTTCCCTCAATAAGGCTGGCTAAGAGTACATAAATAAATTACATAGAAAAACACATCATCGTTATATACACCCTTACCAAGAATTGGCCGTTCACTGCCAGTACCTCACTGTTTTACAGTTCCGCTTTGTCCTTGTCATCTTTCATGCTTTTCTCTTTTTCTTATTGACGTTTATGGCGTTAGTTATCCCTAGCTGGAGGGACTGAAGAAATAAAGAACCGCAGGCCGATCTTTCCTCGTGCGGTTACTTGGTTACCATTTTGTCAGCGTGGCAGGGGAAGATAGACTTGTATGTGACGTGCGAACCAATTTTCAGGAAAAATGGGCTTTTTATTGTTTTTATTAATGCATTACCAGCGACTGCCATGATGACAAAATAATTCTGAAATTCATTTAAAAAACAAAAACAAAGCCCAGGGGCCATGAGAGTCCAAGCCTATGGGAGCTGTTTTGGGGTATATTCCTGGGAGGGGTAGGGATAGGGGGGCATTAAAGAGGGGGGGGGGGATGTTGGTTGAGGTGACGTTGGGGTTTGGGTCTTAAGGATGGGGGTGTGGTGAATAAGGGTTAGGGCTGTGAGGGTGGGAACAGGGTTTCCATTTTGACAACGTTGATGAGGTTCAGAAAGAGAGTTTTGGTAGCCACTTGAAGTTTGTCCTAGGGAATTGCCTGCAATAGCCGGGTAATCTCCCCTTTTTTTATTCTCCCTTGTTTGTTACTACTGCGGTACCATCAATGATTGCTGCATAACTAAAATTGGAAGAATTGTATCTGAAAAGGAATGCTATTAGAAAGACTGAGCTTATTTGGGCTTCACCTCAGAATACGTAACGTTGCAATGCCTGACGTTAGGAATAGTATCTACTAATGGAGGATTCTAGATTTGGATGGCATCTAGTGGTGGTTGTTTATTGCTTGTACCCTATTCTATGTTGTTTTATTCTATGAAACTTCAATAAAAATCTAATATAATAATTTGCACTCTCAACGTTCCAATGTCTCTGGCTGCGTTCGTAACCACCAGCTGACGTCACCAGAGACATTGGAACGTTGGAACTGCAAGTGAACTTTAGGGACATGGGTGGAGAGAGACAAACATCTTTCTCCGGCTAAACAAAGGCAAAATTAAAAAAGAAACCTACCCCCCCCCCCCATTTGCTAACCTCCCTCCCAGTTCCAGGGTTCCCCGTCCGTCCCTCCCTTCCACTTCCAGGCCCCCTGCCTCCGAATTTAAAAAGTCATGTTGGACTTACCAAGTTGGGGTTACGTCGTCCGCCAGTAGCGCTAAAAGCCGTGCAGCCTTGGCCCTTCTCTTGCTGTCTACTACTCTGTCTGTCTCTCAATTCTGGTCCCGCCCTTGCAGAAACAGGAAATGCGGGCGGGACCAGAGCTGAGAGACAGACAGCGAGAGAAGGGCCGAGGCTGCATGGCTTTTAGCGCTACTGGCGGACGATGTAACCCCGACTTGGTAAATTCAACATGACTTTTTAAATTCGGAGGCACGAGGGCCTGGAAGTGGAAGGGAGGGACGGACGGGGGACCCTGGAACTGGGAGGGAGGGGGGCCCTGAAACTTGGAGAGAGGGAGGGAGGGGGGCCCTGAAACTCAGAGAGAGGGGGGTCCTGAAACTCGGAGAGAGAGAGGGGGCCCTAAAACTCTGAGAGAGGGAGGGGGCCCTGAAACTGGGAGGGAGGGAGGGGACCCTGAAAATCGGAGGGAGGGGACGACCTTGGAACTCAGAGGGAGGGAGGGGAGGGGACGACTTGAACGCGCCGTTCACAGCCGCTGCATTGATTTTCTCTCCTCTCATGCCATCCTCGATCCGCTTCAATCCGGCTTTTGCCCCCTACACTTGACAGAAACGGCACTATCTAAAGTCTGCAATGACCTGTTCCTCGCCACATCCAAAGGTCACTACTCCATCCTCATCCTCCTCGACCTATCCGCCGCTTTTGACACTGTCAATCACAACCTACTTCTTGACACACTGTCCTCCTTTGGGTTCCAGGGCCCTGTCCTCTCCTGGTTTTCTTCTCATGGTTCGTCCTCCTCCCCTATCCCGCTCTCTGTTGGAGTTCCTCAGGGATCTGTCCTTGGGCCCCTCCTTTTTTCAATCTACACCTCTTCCTTAGGCTCCCTGATCTCTTCTCATGGTTTCCACTATCATCTTTATGCTGACGACACCCAGCTGTATCTCTCCACACCAGACATCACTGCGGAAACCCAGGCCAAAGTATCGGCCTGCTTATCCGACATTGCCGCCTGGATGTCCAACCGCCACCTGAAACTTAACATGGCCAAGACTGAACTTATTGTTTTCCCACCCAAACCCACTTCTCCTCTCCCTTCACTCTCTATCTCAGTTGATAACACCCTCATCGTCCCCGTCTCATCTGCCCGCAACCTCGGTGTCATCTTCGACTCCTCCCTCTCCTTCTCTGCGCATATCCAGCAGATAGCCAAGACCTGTCGCTTCTTCTTGTACAACATTAGCAAAATTCGCCCCTTCCTCTCTGAGCACACCACCCGAACTCTCATCCACTCTCTCATTACCTCTCGCCTTGACTACTGCAACCTACTCCTCACTGGCCTCCCACTTAGCCACCTATCCCCCCTTCAGTCCATCCAGAACTCTGCCGCACGTCTTATCTTCCGCCTTGACCGATATACTCATATCACCCCTCTCCTCAAGTCACTTCACTGGCTTCTGATCAGATACCACATACAGTTCAAGCTTCTCCTACTAACCTACACATGCACTCGATCTGCAGCCCCTCCTTACCTCTCTACCCTCATTTCCCCTTACGTCCCTACCCGTAACCTCCGCTCTCAAGACAAATCCCTCCTTTCAGTACCCTTCTCCACCACTGCCAACTCTAGGCTCCGCCCTTTCTGCCTCGCCTCACCCCATGCTTGGAACAAACTCCCTGAGCACATACGCCAGGCCCCCTCCCTACCCATCTTCAAATCATTGCTCAAAGCCCACCTCTTCAATGTCGCCTTCGGCACCTATTCACAACACCTCTACTCAGGAAATCGAGACTACCTCAACTTGACATTTCGTCCTTTAGATTGTAAGCTCTTCTGAGCAGGGACCGTCCTTAGTTATTAATTTGTACAGCGCTGCATAACCCTAGTAGCGCTCTAGAAATGTTAAGTAGTAGTAGTAGTAGGGAGGGGGCACTGGAACTGGGAGGAGGGCCCCTGGAACAGGGATGGAGGGGGCCCCTGGAATTGAGAGGAGGGCCCCTGAAACTGGGAGGGAGGGGACCCTGAAAATCGGAGGGGACGATCTTGGAACTCAGAGGGAGGGAGGGGAGGGGACGACCCTGGAACTGGGAGGGAGGGGGGCACTGGAACAGGGAGGGAGGGGGCCCCTGGAACTGGGAGGGAGGGAGGGGGGCCCCTGGAACTGGGAGGGAGGGAGGGGACGATGACCCTGGAACTCAGAGGGAGGGGGGAACGACCATGGAAGAGGGAAGGAGGGAGGAAGGGAGGGAGGAAGGGAGGAAGGGAGGGAGGGAGCCGCCACCCCCCCCCCCCCCCTAGCCACAGCCACACACTCATTCTCTCACACACACTCGCACCCAGTCTCACTCTCTCTCTGAGGGGTGTAGCCAGACACCCAATTTTGGGTGGGCCTGGGCCCAAGATGGGTGGGCAGAAGAACCCCGCCTCATCCCACAGATGATGTGGTCTCTCCTTCTGTCACCTGCATGCCATATGGTTTCTCAAATATCCTCCCTCTCCTGCATACCTTTTAAATAGCAGATTTTCACTGGCAACGGGCAACAACTAATACACATTGCTGATGTTGGCTCCATACCCTTCCCTCTGATGTAATTTCCTGTTACCGCCTAGGCAAGAATACATCAGAGCGAAGGCTGTGGGGCTGGTGCGAGCAGTATGCATCAGTCACTGCAGGCGAAGATCTGCTATTTACAAGGTATGCAGGAGGGACAGTTGTTGGGAGTTGTCGGCTTGTGGGGCTTGGGGATCCCTGCCAGCCACATTATAGCTATGCTGGTACTGGGTGGGCCTGGGCCCACCTAAGCCCACCCCTGGCTATGCCACTGTCTGATACACTCGCACATTCACTCTCTCTCTCTCACACACTCACTCTCACACACACTCCGAGGAAAACCTTCCTAGCGCCCGTTTCATTTGTGTCAGAAACGAGCCTTTTTTTACTAGTATTTGAATAAAAAGAACTCTGGGGAAAAAACAAAAACAAAACAGCATTAGTGGAGCACTGCCAGTCTCAGACAAAGGCATAGATGTCAGAAAAGTAAGAGTTACTGGCCCCGTGGAACCTATAACTGTCACTGATTTTCTAGGGCACCATCCCAGAATCCTATCGCAAATGAAGGCCTGAATTTGGTTGCTACAATGCAGAGGTTCCAGCACCATCTCATTCTCTTTTATGCTACATGAGACTATCAGAAGAAAGGGTCTGGCGTGCCACTTTTCAGACACATTGACACAAGGTATAGTCATAAGCACTGAATAAAAGGGTTCTGTACATATGCATTAATGCTGGTAGAAAATGTCACGATTCACCTCGATATTCATCAGATTTGATTATTTGATTCAGGTTAATGCATAAGTAACTGGTAAAATGTACATCGCTTGAGTAATCAGGGCAAACTAGGGGTGTAGCCAGACTTTGGCGGGAGGGGGGTCCAGAACGAGAGGTGAGGGGGCACATTTTAGCCTCCCCAGCACCGCCAACCTCTCACCACTTCTGACCCCCCCCCCCCGGTGCCGCCGCCCCTCCCCCGTCCCTTTCAACCCCACCCCCCCCTTCCGCCGCTGCCAAGTTCCAATTATTCCCCGCCACTGCCAGGTACCTTTGCTGGCGGGGTTCCCCAACCCCCGCCAGCCAAAGTCCCCTTCAGCGCCGGTCTCCGAGTCTGGCGCGTTCGCTGATCTGGATTCTGTTTCTGTGAGTCCTGACGTCCTACACGTTCCTATGGATACCGGCACTGAAGAGGACTTCGGCTGGCGGGGGGGTTGGGGACCCCTGCCAGCAAAGGTACCTGACGGTGGCGGCGGGGGGGAGAGGGGGGGGTCAAATGTGGCAGGGAGAGTCGGTGGCGGGGGTGAAAGCAGGGGGGCCAGGGCTAAATCTGCGGGGGCCCATGCCCCCGTGGCCCCACCTAGCTACACCCCTGGGGCAGACAGTCTCACATAAATGGACTTCAGGTCTAAGGGTAAACCCTCTCACTCTCCAAATGAGATGAAATGCTGGTGCTCTTTAACAAAGCCTAAGGTTTCCTCAGATGGGAGGTAATAGATCTTATAGGGGCCCTTTTACTAAGCTGTCTAGGCGCCTATGTGTGTCCTACATGTGTCAATTTTGAACTACCTTCCGGCCATAGCTGCCGAGAGGGGGGGGGGCAGGGGGGACAAAATTCACCAGGCCTGGGCCTCCAAGGGGGGCCCGGCGCCGCAGTCCCACCCACCCTCCGTTGTCGACCGTCTGCCCCCTGCATTGAAATCGCAGTCTCACCTTTCCGTGAAAGCAGCGCTGCAGGCAGGCAGAACGCCTCCCTTCGGCCCTCCTTCCCTCCCTGTGTCCCGCCCTCGTCCGACGTAACTTCCGCGAGGGCGGGACACAAGGCGGGAAGGAGGGCCAAAGGGAGGCGTTCTGCTGCCTGCAGCGCTGCTTTCACGGAGGTGAGATTGCGATTTCAATGCAGGGGGCCCTGCCCGGTGGCAGACCGGGGGGGGGGGGGGGGGGGAGCGGCGGTGGTGATCTCGGGGGGGGGGGTGGAGGGGGGAACGATGGTGGCGACCTCGGGGGGGGGGGGGGGGGGGGCCCGGGGGCGGCCTTGCCCTGGGCCTGGCTCAGTCTCTCGGCGGCCCTGCTTCCGACTACCGCGTGGCCTGGGTGGTAATTTCATTTTTTTTACACGCGTCTGATACACGCGCTGGAAAATATTTTTTATTTTCCGTCACACGGCGCTAGCCGGGCGGTAATTGGCATTGTACGCACATTGATGATTACCGTCTGGTTAACACGTGGGACCTTACCGCCAAGTCAATGGGTGGCAGTAAGGTCTCAGACCCAAAATGGATAAGCGCCAATTTTTATTTTGACGAATGTCCATTTTCAGCCAAAAAAAGGCCTTTTTTGCAGATGCGCTGAAAAATGGATCTACGTGCATCCAAAACACATGCCTACACTAGCGCAGGCCATTTTTCCGCGCACCTTAGTAAAAGGACCCCATAGTCAGACCATGATAGCACAGTCTAATAAGACAAGTCAGAATTTTATTAAAGTATTACTAAACGTATCACCAAAATGCTACCAATGATATCGATGATTTTGATGATAATTTTCTTATCCATATTGTACAAGAAATCTTCCTAAATATCTCAGACTAATAATTGAAAAGGAGCTATTGATACACGCCGTTATGATGTACAACTGGGCTATTGAACAGAAATCCCTATTCACTTGACAAATATTCTGAGGCCTTCTTTGGCTCTGTTGATAACAGAACTAAAATCAATTCTTTTACAATTAACACAGTAACATAGTAGATGACGGCAGAAAAAGACCTGCACGGTCCATCCAGCCTGCCTAACAAGATAACTCATATGTGCCACTTTTTGTGTATACCTTACCTTGATTTGTACCTGTCTTTTCAGGGCACAGACCGTATAAGTCTGCCCAGCACTATCTCCGCCCCCCCCCCCAACCACCAGCCCCGCCTCCCACCACCGGTTCTGGCACAGACCGTATAAGTCTGCCCAGCACTATCCCCGCCTCCCACCACCGGCTCTGGCACAGACCCTATAAGTCTGCCCAGCACTATCCCCGCCTCCCAACCACCAGCCCCGCCTCCCACCACCGGCTCTGGCACAGACCCTATAAGTCTGCCCAGCACTATCTCCGCCTGCCAACCACCAGCCCCGCCTCCCACTACCGGCTCTGCCACCCAATCTCGGCTAAGCTCCTGAGGATCCATTCCTTCTGAACAGGATTCCTTTATGTTTATCCCACGCATGTTTGAATTCCATTACCGTTTTCATCTCCACATTTTGATTTCTAATTTTTTAAATGTTAATCTTTAAGATCTCTTGTCTTTGAGGTCCTCTAACTAAGGTGCGCTGAAAAATGGCCTGTGGTAGTGTAGGTATGGGTTTTGGGCACGCACAGAATCATTTTTCAGCGCACCTGTAAAAAAGACCTTTTTTAAACTTTTTGCTGAAAATGGAAGTGCGGCAAAATCAAAATTGCCATGCGCCCATTTTGGTCTGAGACCTTACCGCCAGACATTGACCTAGCAGAAAAGTCTCACATGGTAACCAGGCGGTAATGACCTACACGTGCTAAATGCCACTTGGTGCGCGTCCAATACGCGCGGCAGAAAATAAAAATTATTTTTCAGCTGCACGTATCGGACGCACACCAAACATAAAATTACCGCAAGAGCCACGCGGTAGCCATGCGTTAACTCCATTTTGGCATGTGTTGGGCGAGCGTAGACACTTATGCAGCTTAGTCAAAGGGCCCCTCAGAAAAGTATTTTCAGTCAATAATTGAAAACAGCCAGTGTAAAACATTTTGCTTTCAAAATGGTTGAATGTTGTAATTGTGTGCTTATTGGGTATTACATCGCTATTATGCTTACATTATGTTATGTTGTTATCCAGTTATCCTAATTACTGACAATTATACCTTGTCCTGATATCATTATATTATGTTGTTACCCACTTCTTAATCAACATAATTTTCGTATGAACCTTAATAGCAATAATTCTGAAATTCTTCTCCGTTAATATGATTGCCATAATATTCCTATGCACAGTGCTTTTTTTGTAGAAAAAAAGGTGCCGGTACTCATTATGGGCGGGGTCACCACATATGGCTCCACCCCTATGATAGCCACACCCACATTAACCACACCCCCTATACCAGCCATGGCGCATATAAACAGACATCATTGAAAATATTATAGTACTATAGGAGAAAAAAATAACGTGATTTTTTTCATTATAAATAATCTCTGTAAGCTCTTACAGCTCCAGTATACCCAGTGCAAAATAAGACAGCCAATGTAAATTCTCAAATTGGACATAATTACAAACACTAAAATGAAAATAAAATGATTTTTTTCTACCTTTGTTGTCTGGTGACTGTTTTTCTTTCCATATTGGTCCCAGTCTGTGATTCTGCTTTCTTTTCTTTTCGCTTAACTCTTCTGTGCCATTTGTCATTTTTGTCTCCTTTTTCTTTGCTTTCTTCAATATTTTTCAGGCTCTCTCTCTGTCCAGATTTAATTCATTCTTACTATCCATTCTTTAATTTCCTTCATCTACCTGTGGCTTTTCATCTTTTCCTCACCCTTGTTCTCCCCATGCCCCTTCCTCTTATTCTCCAGTCTTTCTCTATTCCCCTTTTCCATCCAGCAGCTCTGCTTTCTCTCCCCATCCTTCCAGTGTCTCCCCTATTTCTTTCTGCATTCTTCCATCCAGCATCTTCCCTCTCTCTCTCCCCATCCTTCCATCTGTTTTCCCCCTCTCTCTCCCCATCCTTCCATCTGTTTTCCCTCTCTCTTTCCCCAATCCTTCCATCTGTTTTTCCCTCTCTCCCCAATCCTTCCATCTGTTTTTCCCTCTCTCTCCCCATCCTTCCATCTGTTTTCCCCTCTCTCCCCAATCCTTCCCTCTGTTGTTTTCCCTTTCTCTCTCTCCCCAATCCTTCCCTGTTTTCCCTCTCTCTCTATCCCCATCCTTCCATCTGTTTTCCCCTCTCTCCCCAATCCTTCCATCTGTTTTTCCCTCTCTCCCCATCCTTCCATCTGTTTTTCCCTCTCTCTCCCCAATCCTTCCCTGTTGTTTTCCCTCTTTCTCTCCCTCCCCAATCCTTCCCTCTGTTGTTTTCCCTCTCTCTCTCTCTCTCCCCAATCCTTCCCTCTGTTGTTTTCCCTCTTTCTCTCTCTCCCCAATCCTTCCCTCTGTTGTTTTCCCTCTCTCTCCCCAATCCTTCCCTCTGTTGGTTTCCCTCTTTCTCTCTTTCCCCAATCCTTCCCTCTGTTGGTTTCCCTCTTTCTCTCTCTCCCCAATCCTTCCCTCTGTTGGATTCCCTCTCCCTGCCAAGTTTGGCGCGAACGGCGCGAAGATGCGACGCACGCGGCACCAGCCCCTATTTACGGCCGCTGCTGCTTCTCCTGTTGTTGAGCAGCAGCAGCGGCCGCTACACAAAGAAAAAGAAGATTAAAAAAAAATTGAAACCTGGCTGAAACGCGGCACCCCGGCACTGTAGACACCCATTAGGCATTGGCTGTTGCCCCGCAACCGCTCCTCCTCTTGCCTCTACGTCACTGCCCCTGGAGGAAGACCCCGGAGGAGCGCAGTGACGTAGAGGCAAGAGGAGGAGCGGCTGCGGGGCAACAGCCAATGCCTAATGGCTGTCTACAGTGCCGGGGTACCGCGTTTCAGCCAGGTTTTGAAGTTATTTTTAAAATCTTTTTCTTTGTGTAGTGGCCGCTGCTGCTGCTCAACAGGAGCAGCAGTAGCGGCCGGAAATGGGGGCTGGCACTGCGTGCGGGACATGGACTCACGGGGCGGGGGGAGCAAAAAAAAAAGGTGCCGGTACGCCGTACCGTTGCGTACCGGCACAAAAAAAGCACTGCCTATGCACCTTATCTGTTATATATACTCTGATTCTCTATTCCATCAATGTGATTGCAGTTGTATTATATTGTAAGCCACATTGAGCCTGCAAATAGGTGGGAAAATGTGGGATATAAATGCAGCAAAATAAATAAAGTAAATACATCACATTATATCTCAGTTATTTGAATTTCAGTGCTGTTAAACGTGTATAATGTTGATCCTGTTTCATGATAGCCCTATTATTAGATTTCAATTTGCTGCTTTCACGTTTTCACCTTTCACTGTGTCTATGTCTGTACTTGTTCATTTTACTATTGTTATGCTGTTAATAAAATCGTAAGTCTGATGTTAAACTGTACCTACTGTACACCGCCTTGGGTGAATCTCTTCATAAAGAGGGTAACAAAATGTTACATATCAGTAAATCCTTGTGGGACATGGAACAGGATGACCAGCAAGTACCTATCCCATCTGTACAATTTCAGTTCTGGTAAAACACATAAAGTCCATACTTACTGTTCACTAATGCATCGTACATTCATCTCAGAACTCCCACTCCCATATCATCACATCACTCATACCTTTACTCACAGAAAGTTATATACCATATGACTTCATGTCTTTATCGCCCCTAAGCTACCATTGTTTCCTTCCAAAGTTGCAATGCCTATGTTCCATTATTACATCCCTTAACGACACCTCAATTGTTTCGCTTAACCCTGCATAATATAATCCCTAACTATCTGTAACAAATTGTATTTCCAACATTCAACTCATATTGTAAGCCACACTGAACCCGCAAAAAGGTGGGAAAATGTGGGATACAAATGCAATAAATAAATAAACTTACAGTCCAGATGAATTCTTACACCATAGACCTCGGTCAATATTTACAATTACAATTTCTCTTGTAGTCCGCAAATACCATCAAGTTTTATGCGAATTCCAATAAAAAAGAGTTAGGCCTACCCTAGGATGAACGATCTCTACTATAATAAAAAGCACCTCCAACGTTCTGAAGCTGACTCCGTGGCTTCACTGAAGTGAAGGGTTCGTAAGATTCGTGAATCTGTAACCATCTCTCTTGGCCCTGCCCTCGCGTCAAAACATGATGACGTCGAGGGCGGCAGACCTATCAGAGGCGCGAGGGTGGGGCCGAGAGAGATGGTGACAGACCGACGAATCTGACGAACCTTACAAACCCTTCATTTCAGTGAAGCCATGGAGTCAGCTTCACAACGTTGCAGGTGCGTTTTATTACACTACATAGCTGCCGAATTTTTCAATTAAACATCGCAGGGTGGCTGGAGGGGGGGAAGGGGGGGCAACTACCCTGGAACTGGGTGGGTAGGAGGGCAAACCCTGGAACTTGGAGGGGGGCGGGCGGACCCTGGAACTGGGAGGGAGGGAGGGGGCACCCAGTCTGTCACACACACTCACACATTCACTCTCTCTCTATCACACACTCACTCTCACACACACTCTGTAAAACACACACACTCCGAGGAAAACTTTGCTAGCGCCCATTTCATATGTGTCAGAAACGGGCCTTTTTTCCTAGTTATATTAATAAAATTATGAGCTTCAGTATTATAACATTAGATATTTCCTGAAAGGAAATGATTTCAAAATCATTAGGAATAACAAATAATTATATAGCAACCTAAAATGAAAAGGAAACCAAATTTCAGTGAATTCCTTCAAAAAGGCAGTAAATAAATCCTAATAATAAATTTAAAAAAAGAGGCCCTTTTACAAAGGCACGCTGAAAAATGGCCTGCGGTAGTGCAGACGCGTGTTTTGGGCGCGCACAGAATCATTTTTCAGTGCACCTGTAAAAAAATGCCTTTTTAAAATTTTTGCTGAAAATGGACGTGTGGCAAAATGAAAATTGCCGCGCGTTCATTTTGGGTCCGAGACCTTACCGCCAGCCGTTGACCTAGCAGTAAAGTCTCACACGGTAACCAGGCGGTAATGACCTACGCGCGCCAAATGCCACTTGGAGAAAATAAAAAATATTTTTCGGGCACGTGTGCCAAAAATGAAATTACCGCAAGGGTCACATGGTAGCCGTGTAGTAACTCCATTTTGGCGCACATTGGCGTGCGTAGATGCTTAAACGGATTAGTAAAAGGGCCCCTAAATAAATAAGTAAATAAACTATTCACCTGCTTCCCCTTTCTCCCTATAACAGCTAAAATGTCTATCTTGCACTTTGAGAATAAAAACAAAAGCTGAAAATTTCTTGATATCCCGTTTACGGGGCTCAGGGATTTCGTAGAGCAAGGAACCGCTGGTACTAGAACACTGGCCCACTTCTTCAACTCGATTTCAATCTCAAAGTGTAGTCTAAAGCAATCCCAATTATCATTCAGCTATATCATACAAACCACTAGAAATCTGGCAGAAAAGAGAACCCCCCCCCCTCCCTTGACATAATTTGTGTAGACCTGATACATAACTCACCATTTTATTAGGGGTTCATGTGTTTGTGCTATTCAGAGTATTCCGATTCTGGGCCAGACTCAAATGTTGGCAGTCCAGTGCTTATTTACTTCACACTCAATGAGTGGAGTGGAACGGGTAGACATGAATCACTTGTTTACTCTTTCCAAAAATACTAGGACTAGGGGGCAGGCCATGAAGCTACAAAGTAGTAAATTTAAAACGAATCGGAAAATGTTTCTTCACTCAGCGTGTCATTAAACTCCAGAATTTGTAGCAGAGAATGCGGTAAAAGCAGTTAGCTTAGCTGGGTTAAAAAAAAAGGTTTGGATGGCTTCCTAAAAGAAAAGTCTATAAGCCATTATTTAAATGGACTTGGGAAAAATCCACTGCTTATTTCTAGGATAAGCAGCGTAAAATGTGTTGTACTGTTTTGGGACTTTGCCAGGCACTTGTGACAGTGACCTGGATTGGTCACTGTTGGAAACAGGATATTGGTCTTGATGGATGTTCAGTCTGTTCCAGTATGGCAACACCTATGTACTTATAGCAGCTAAACTGATTGGCCAAGCTGACAATTTAAAGTCTATAAGCTAAGTGGGAATCCTGGCTTGAAAATTTGAATTGAGTTTTGTGCGTTCCTACCCGTAACCTCCGCTCACAGGACAAGTCCCTCCTATTGGTACCCTTCTCCGCCATCGCCAACTCCAGGCTCTGCCTTTTCTGCCTCGCCTCACCCTATGCTTGGAATAGACTTCCCGAGCCCATACGCCAAGCCCCCTCCCTACCCGTCTGCAGATCCTTACTCAAAGCCCACCTCTTCACTGTAGCTTTCGGCACATAACCAGTTACCTCTATTCAGGAAACCTAGACTGCCCCAATTGATTGACTGCATACTTGTCCTTTAGATTGTAAGCTCCTTTGAGCAGGGACTGTCCTTCCTTGTTAAAATTGTACAGCGCTGTGTGACCCTGGTAGCGCTTTAGAAATGTTAAGTAGTAGTAACTTAAATATTTTAAATTTAAATGCTCTACTTTTTGTCTATTAGATTGTAAGCTCTTTGAGCAGGGACTGTCTTTCTTCTGTGTTTGTACAGTGCTGTGTACACTTTGTAGCGCTCTAGAAATGTTAAATAGTAGTAGTAGTAGTATAAATCACATTCCTTGATCCTTTTTAGAACTGATTTGGACATCTCTTTCTTTCTGGCTCTCTTTAATCCCTCTAACTGCGTTTCCTGTTGTTCAAGCACATTGCCAAACAGTGCCAGATGGCACAAGATCAGTTCCTCAATAACAATTGCTTAATGACATTACAATTAACACCAAGTCTCTAAATTACTGTGGCTTTGAATTGAGTTTGCTCTTATGGAGAGCAGTGGAGTCTGCTCCTCTAAGTAAAAGGTAGCAGATGGTACTAACTACAGTTGCAAAAAAGCCCGTTTTTGCTTAGGACATCTAGGTTCAAAAAGGGACATCCAAGTTGAGACATTCAAGATTTTAATTTAATTTAGTTCTATCCAGCGTCTATCAGCTGCTTCATATCCAAAAGGAATCTTGAGTAGTGAACAGGTCAATGAAAATCACAAACAAATGCAAAACAATCAGAATCTACACACAAAGAAACTAAAAACCTGGCATCGTGGCAGGGTTTTGGCCTAAACTTAAATTAATACAAGTAAAACTTGGGGCCCTTTTACTAAGGCGCGTAGGCGCCTATCCAGCTTCTTTTCGAAGGAGATTGCCGGCCATCTTCTGACACAAATCGGGAGATGGCCGGCGATCTCCTGAACCCGGCCAAATCGGTATAATCGAAAGCGGATTTTGGCCGGCGCCAACTGCTTTCCGTCGCGGAGCCGGCCAAACTTCAAGGGGGCGTGTTGGTAGGGTAGCGAAGGCGGGACAGGGCGGGACGGGGGCGTGCTCACGAGATGGCTGGCTTCGCCTGATAATGGAAAAAAAGAAAGCCGGCCCTGACGAGCATTTCGCCGGTTTCACTCGGTCCCTTTTTTTTCAGGACCAAGCTTTAAAAAGGTGACCCAACTGACCAAATGACCACCGGAGGGAATCGGGGATGACCTCCCCTTACTCCCCCGGTGGTCACCAACCCCCTCCCACCCATAAATAAAAAAAATATATATTTTTGCCAGCCTCAAAAGTCATACCCAGCTCACTGACAGCAGTATGCAGGTCCCTGGAGCAGTTTTAGTGGGTACTGCAGTGCACTTCAGGCAGGCGGACCCAGGCCCATCCCCTCTCCCACCTGTTAAACTTGTGGTGGTAAATGTGAGCCCTCCAAAACCCACCACAAACCCACTGTACCCACATCTAGGTGCCCCTCGTTACCCTTTAAGGGCTATGGTAGTGGTGTACAGTTGTGGGTTTTTTTGGGGGGGGGCGTTGAGGGGCTCAGCACACAAAGTAAGAGAGCTATGTACCTGGGAGCTTTTTCTGAAGTACACTGCAGTGCCCCCTAGGGTGCCCGGTTGGTGTCCTGGCATGTCAGGGGGACCAGTGCACTACAAATGCTGGCTCCTCCCACGACCAAATGCCTTGGATTTGGCCGGGTTTGAGATTGCCGGCATTAGTTTCCATTATTGGCGAAAACCGATGCTGGCCATCTCAAACCCGGCCATCTCTGACATTTGGCCGGCCCCAACCATATTATCAAAACGAAAGATGGCCGGCAATCTTTTTCGATAATACAGTTCGGGACTGCTGTTTGTGGCGCCGGCCAAATAGATGGCCGGCCATCTATTTGACCGGCGCTGTTCGATTATGCCCCTCCATGTGCGCCAATGCGCTCCAAATTGGAGTTACGTTGGCCCTTGCGGTAATTTCAATTTTGGAGTGTGTCCGCTATGTGCACCTGAAAATATTTTTTATTTTCCGGCAATGGCAGCTACGCGTGTCAAATGGCATTTGACATGCGTAGACCATTATCACCCGGTTACCGTGTGAGACCTTACCGCTAGGTCAATGTCTTGCGGTAAGGTCTCAGACCCAAAATGGACGCACGGCAATTTTCATTTTGCCGCACGTCCATTTTTGGCCAAAATTTTAAAAAGGCATTTCTTGTAGGTGCACTGAAAAATAATTCTGCGCACTCCCAAAACACGCATCTACACTACTGAAGGCATTCACCTGTTTCATCACGTTCCAAACCTGGCAGCAATTCCTATACACTGCCCTGCCGCCTCTCTGATGTAACTTCCTGTTTAAAGACTACCTGAGCCTCTGACGAAACAGGAAGTTACATCAGAGAGGTGGCCGCAGTAAAGGGAAGAGGCGGGTGACGGCGTTAGGGCAGCATATGGGAATCGCTGCCGCCACCGGGTTTGGAACGTGACAAAACAGGTAAATGCCGTGAACGGGGTGGCCGCTCCCCGAAGAGTGGAGAGATGTCACCCCTGAAAAGTGCCACCAGGGAGCAATGGGTATCCCAGTGCATATAAACTGGTGTTTTGATATGACATTTCATTGTTTCCTGTGCTTCGTCAATTGATAGTACAGAAAAATTCCAGTTTTAAGTTACCTCAGGTGGGGTCTGGATTCTTGTGTGGATGCCCAGTCCTCCAGCCTTATGGTTGGCCCCATCCCTGGTCCCACCAAATAAATAACTTATGTGCCCCTTCTCTCACCTTCCGGGCTGTGTCTCGGTTTTGCCTAGGCCCCCTCAACCAGGAGGTTTACATTCCTATCATTGTACTTTCTCTACAGCTAGGAAACGTGGCCCTGATGATTTAGTAGGGGTGTTTTGACAGCTGTGATATTTTCATTGTGGTTTCTGAAACGTCATCTAGATTTCTACCTAGGTTTTGCCCAAATTAATGCTTGTTTTGTCATAGTTTTTGCTTTCCACTTTTCAAACCAGAAATATACTTCTACGTTTTGCCAACGCCTCCATCGGTATTTGAAGGATCGATTAGTCTACCTAGCTACTGTGGCTCTACAAAACAGATTTATCTAAAACTTTGTTTTGATTTTGTGGTTATTCCAGTTTTGCCCCAGCATTTTTTCACACTACTGACTAGTTGGATAGTTTCATGCAGTGGTGTAGCCACAGGTGGGCCTGGGTGGGCCAGGGTCCACCCACTTAGGGCTCAGGCCCAGCCAACAGTAGCACCAGCAATATTCTGACTTGAAGAGAAATAGTTGAGACACCTGGCCCTATAAAGTTTTCCTTGTCTTGATGAGATAACGATCTTCATTTTTAGTTCAAGACTTATTTATTTATTACATTTGTATCCCGCGCTTTCCCACACATGGCAGGCTCAATGCGGCTTACATAGTAACAATATGAAGAATTACAAAGTCGTAAAAGAATATACAATTTGTAGTAAACGCAATATTAATGGGGTAATGGATAAGTAAATTGAACATAGGAGGAATTGGGTGCAGCAGGAAATGAGCGTTAGGAGGTAGGCGTAGGAAGATGGAGAGGAATAGATATGGGATAGCAATAAGGATAATGGGAAACATGATCAATGTATAAACAGTCGTCAATAAGAATCATGTGGGCAAGCTTTGGTTAGGTTGAATCGTTAGGGTAGGCTTTCTTGAAGAGATGGGTCTTCAATGCTTTTCTGAAGGGCAAAAGGCCATTGATTGTTCGGATGGATCTTGGTAGAGCGTTCCAAAGCTGGCTACCCAAAAAGGAAACATTGGATGCATAGGAGGATTTGTACTTAATACCTTTGCAGTTGGGAAGGTGCAGATTAAGGTAAGTACGGGAAGACGTCAAACTCTTTCTGGTTGGGAGGTCGATAAGGGTATTCATGTAGGTGGGGGCTTCTGCGTGTAATATCTTGTAAATCATTGTGTGAACTTTAAAATTAATTCTTGACTACAGATTCCACCATCAAAGAGTTTGGCACCCATCACATGAGCCAGCAACTCCATAAACATTACAAGGCAGACCAAATATAAGACTGCATTTCTAAAGTTTGTGGGTGTTGACTGCAATACAATAGCTACGACAAACCTATACATTCTAAGAAAAGCATAATGTGACGCATAACAATTAGTTTAAATTTTAGGCTTATGTATGGATAATGCATTTTATTCAAGTTGGTGTCTGCTTTTCTCTTCACGAGGGTGTGAAAGGCCATGGAAAACTCAATCTATTTTCTTTAAAAAACTGTTAGCATTGTTCCTACTTCACACCCTGTCTGCACAGAGACTTGAGTAGGATGTTTAATTGATGGTATTTAGCTGAGGGAGAGACACCGTTTGTCATCAACAATAATACATTATAAAGGCGAGCCAAGGTGGCCTGTGTTCAAGCACCAATGATGAATCCACAGAACACAACATCCAGTATAAACTGGATCAAATATCACCATGTTTAAAAGGTCAATGTACCGCTGCCTCCACTCCTCCCTGACAGATTAGCCCAGGAACAGCAGGCTGGTAGTGTGGGACCACATTAATAAGTCACGCTCTCAGCCTCTGCAGTTACTTGTCCTCGAAGCGTGCAGTATGAGGAAAGAACAGCTGAAGAGACAGGAAAAACATACCGGCGGAACGCGGTAAGCAGGGTATGCATGGCAGTGGGGGGGGGGGGGGGGCACCAGAAACTGCCATGCTTACCCTTAGTGGTGTAGTTACGTGGGGCCACGGGGGCCTGGGCCCTCCCAAATTTCCTCCAGGCCCCTGGTTTTGCTGGTGAAGGTCCGCAACCCTCGCCAACTGAAGACCTGTCTAGCGCCGGTCTCCGGCGCGGTGGCATTGCCTGCCCTGCTGTATCTTCCAGTTTCACTTAAAGGAGCGTGCAGGACGTGAGGAGGATGAGAGAGCAGGGCAGGCAATGCCACCGCGCCAGAGAACGGAGCTAGACAAGGCTTCAGCTGGTCGGTGTTGGGGACTCCTGCCAGCCAAGGTACTTTGCTGCAGCAGTGAGTGGGGAGCGGCAGGGTGATGGGGGAAGCAGCGAGGTGGCGGGATAGTGGCAGCAGGGGGGGCAGCGGGGGGCGGTACAGTAGAATGTGCCCCCCACCTCGGGCTCTGGCCCCCTCCCACTGTGATGTCTGGCTACGCCCCTGCTTACCCTGCGCTACACTACAGCCCTCCCAAGAAGGCCTACTTTGATCCTTGAAGGCCGCCCTGGTGGTTTAGTGGCCTCTGCGGATGCGGGGGCAAGGAAGAATCCCACTCTTTCCTGCCCTCTGCCGCTCCTCCGTCTCCACTTTGTTCTTCTGTGCCACGGGCTCCACCGCCGTATTTTCAAAATGGCTGCCGAGGCTGGTAAACAGGTCCCAATGCATAAAAAGGGGACCTCTAGTTAATAAATCTAGCCGTAAGACCCAGAGTGTCACTGGCAAAACTTTCCTCCACTTAGTTCAGCGTTCTCCATTGTAACACCCGGGAGGCAGAGGTGGTGCCCTAGGTGAAGCTCCCCGACAGGCGTTTCTTCCCCACCACCCTTGCAGGCTTGCAAATTGTGCAACTAGTGTTTAACTCTAGCACTCAGTGAGTCCGAGTAGTGTAATACCCACGCTCCCAGTGCAGGAATTTGGGTACTGTGCGATGAAAAAGCTGCTCAAGAGGAAGCGTCAGCAGAAAAACCCTGGAAAACTGAAAGGAGACCCAGCTCGGAAGGGTTGGTACTGGAGACAGAATGATGGAGGTTAACTGATGAGAGGCAGGTGAAGGCTGAGACTGGCCAGGCTGGGGATGGAGAGAGTGGGAGAAAGAGAGAGTATGCAGAAGCAGAATTGTTTCAGTTAAACAAGTTACTCTGGGGCTGATGCATAAAGCCATGTGGTAGAGTTGGCTCAATGCGCGGACTGTACTGTGATATCGGCAAGATAAAAATACCAAGCTATGCAGTATGCAATGAGCATGCAAATTACTGCTGCCTTAAAAATGCGACTGTAATCAGCAGCTTACTGTGAAATGTCACCCTTCCGGTCAGTGCCTGAACGGCAAGTAACATAAGAGATCGTTCAAAAGCACACAAACACAAACAACAAAAGAAAAAAAAAAAAAAGCACAGCAGGGCCTTTAAGACTGGAACAATTGAGAGTCCCTTATTCGTAAAGACCCGACACGGGCCGTGTTTCGGCGTGCCAACGCCTGCCTCAGGGGTCCAAAAGTTCTGACGCTCTCAAAAATAAAGAAAAGGGGATGAAAAACGGATAGATAAGAAACGCCAGTAGCGAATATCTACAGTATCAAACTGTTTCCCGCAACGATGGCAATTCAAACAAGAATATTGCTACCGCATCGAGTGAAACCTCTGTTGCAAACACTGTCGGTTATTAAAAATATATTGCTCATTTGGCCATTGCCCAAGGTACAAATAAGTATCTGTATATACTACGTAAACCGCTTTGAATATAGTTGCAAAAACCACAGAAAGGCAGCATATCAAGTCCCATTTCCCTTTCCCTATTTGAGATTCTACATGGAATGTTGCTGCTATTGGAGATTCTGTTGCTACTATTTCAGATTCTACATGGAATGTTGCTATTCCACTAGCAACATTCCATGTAGAAGCCTGCCCTTGCAGATCAGCAACACGGCCGCGTATGTGCAGGGCGTCAGACTCACAGAAACAGAAGCCTGCTTGGCCGCGTTGCTGATCTGCAAGGGCAGGCTTCTACATGGCATGTTGCTAGTGGAGGAGTAGCCTAGTGGTTAGTGCAGTGGACTCTGATCCTGGGGAACTGGGCTCAATTCCCACTGCAGCTCCTTGTGACTCTGGGCAAGTCACTTAACCCTCCATTGCTCCAGGTACAAAATAAGTACCTGAATATATGTAAACCGCTTTGAATGTAGTTGCAAAAAACTCAGAAAGCAGTATATCAAGTCCCATTTCCCTTTCCCTATTTGAGATTCTAGATGGAATGTTGCTGCTATTGGAGATTCTAGATGGAATGTTGCTACTATTGAGATTCTGTTGCTACTATTTCAGATTCTACATGGAATGTTGCTATTCCACTAGCAACATTCCATGTAGAAGCCTGCCCTTGCAGATCAGCAACATGGCCGCCTATGTGCAGGGCGTCAGACTCACAGAAACAGAAGCCTGCTTGGCCGCGTTGCTGATCTGCAAGGGCAGGCTTCTACATGGCATGTTGCTAGTGGAGGAGTAGCCTAGTGGTTAGTGCAGTGGACTTTGATCCTGGTGAACTGGGTTCAATTCCCACTGCAGCTCCTTGTGACTCTGGGCAAGTCACTTAACCCTTCATTGCCCCAGGTACAAAATACGTACCTGTATATACTATGTAAACTGCTTTGAATATAGTTGCAAAAACCACAGAAAGGTGGTATATCAAGTCCCATTCCCTTTCCCCTATTGCTTGGTGAGATATAAACAATTTAGGTAATTAAGGCACATGCAGGAAGCCTGCATGCATTTAATTATAAACCTACAACTTTAAATATTCCCAACCACTCTCTTCCTACTTCGGATAGCTTAAAACTACTAGGCGTCACAATTAATCGGAACATGACCCTGGAAAGCCAAGTAAATTGAACCACAAAGAAAATGTTTTACTCGATGTGGAAACTTAAACGTATAAAACCTTTCTTTCCTCGAGATGTCTTCCGCAACTTAACACAATCAATGGTATTAAGTCATTTAGATTACTGCAACGGAATTTATGCAGGATGCAAAGAGCAACTAATCAAGAAACTTCAGACCGCCCAGAACACAGCAGCGAGATTGATCTTTGGTAAATCAAAATTCGAATCTGCCAAGCCCCTTCTGGAAAAATTACACTGGCTTCCCATTAAGGAACGTATTGCCTTTAAGGTTTGCACCTTGTTTCATAGGATTATTTATGGAGATGTTCCTGGATACATGTGAAGTCTAATAGATCTACCACCCAGAAACAGTTCCTGCTTTTCCCGATCCTTCCTCAATTTACATTATCCAGACTGCAACGGCCTTAAATACAAATCTACCTACGCATCCAGCTTCTCCTTCATAGGCACACGGCTATGGAATGCACTACCCAAAATCTTAAGATCAATTCAGAACCATCTAAATTTCAGGAAATTACTGAAGACCACCCTGTTCAAGAAGGCTTACCTTCCAGACTCAACCTAACTTGCTTCTTCTTTGTTACAGCAAAATTCATGGACTTATTATCTTTCATTATATTTTATTATCTCTGTTGTTTTATACGTTGCATATTCGATTACTATCTTATTATTACATTGTTAGATTGTATTTTACTAACTGTAGCCTGCACTACGGTGTTGTGTCAGCCACACTGAGCCTAGAACTAGTGGGAAAATGTGGGGTATAAATGTGTTAAATATATAAATAAATCTGCATCAATTTATAAGATTGATATTCAGCGCGTGGCGGCAGTCAGCATTTTGTGGACCGTCATTGGCCTTATTCCCGGATATTCAATGCTGGGCCATGTCTGGGGACCACTGAGTATCTGGGCATATGTGGCCAGCTAAAACATAGCCGGTTAAGGGGATCCTTTACCAAGCGGTGTTCGGGCAGTGCCACTCACTGCCCGCTTACCGTCAGGTTAGTGTGTAAGCCCTTATCGCCACCTCAATGGGTGGCGGTAAGTGCTCCTCCCCCGAAACGGCTGCACGGCCATTTCTTAAAAAAAATAAAGACCTGAACTTTACCTGCTGCGGTAAAAGGGGGCCTTGGCGCATGTCAAATACGTGCCGACACCAGCGCAGGTCCCCTTTTTCCACAGCTTCGTAAAAGGATCCCCTAAGTGCGATATTCAGTGTTTCGCTGGCTACGATGAACTGCATAAAGACAGGACTGTGTTTTCTGCGGTTATTTTAGCTGGGTAAGGGCAGAATATTGGCATTTAACTGGCTATGCGCTGATTCTGTCACCGAACACTCACAAAGTAGCCGGTTTTGGCTTAGGCACTACAGGGGGAATTCTATAAATTGCACCTATAAAACTGGAGCTGAAAAAACCCGCTTTTCTATAAGCCACGCCTACAGTTCAGCGTGATTTATATAATAGCACTTAAGCGTAGGGGTCGTGTGTAAATTTAGGGACCTGTTTACTAAGGTGCGTAGGCGCCTACACGCGTCCAATGCCTGTCCATTTGTTACGCTCGTCCGATACACGCATCAGAAAATATTTTCTATTTTCTACCACACGGCGCTAACCGGGTAATAATCCGCAGTGTACACATATTGATGATTATCGCCCATTTAACGAGTGAGACCTTACCGCTAAGTCAATGGGTGGCGGTAAGGTCTCAGGCCCAAAATGGACGCGCGCCGATTTTTATTTTGCCTCGTGTCCATTTTCGGCCCCCCCCCCCCAAAAAAGCGTCTTTTTTCGCAGGCGCGTTGAAAAATGGACCCGTGAGCATCCATAACACGAGCCTACATTAGCACAGGTCATTTTTCGGCACACCTTAGTAAAAAGCTTAGGCACTTCCAGTTGTACTAACAAAACCCTGATGCAAATGCCCCCGCCTAAATTTACGCTTGGAACCCCCTTATTCTATTATTGCGTGTATTAGTCAAATCCATTATATTAGACTAGTAAAAAAGGCCCGTTTCGTACAGAAATGAAACGGGCGCTAGCAAAGTTTTCCTCGGAGTGTGTATGTTTGAGAGAGTGAGTGTGTGACAGAGAGTGAATGTGCGCGCGTGTGTGTGTGTGTGACAGAGGGAGAGTGAGACTGGGTGCGAGTGTGTGTGTGAGAATGAGAGTATGTGCCAGGGTCTCTCCGCCCCCCCCCCCCCCCGGTCTGTGTTGCAGTTGCAGGGGGGATTCCCCCCTCCCTCCCAGTTCCAGGGGGGTTCCCCCCTTCCCTTTTTCCCAGTTGCAGGGTCCCCCCTCCCAGTTGCAGGGTCTGTCTGTGTCCCCTCTCCTTTTGTCCTCAATTTAAAAACGACAATGTGAAGCAGCAGCTCCTAGGTTTGCTTGTTTGTGAGTGTATAGCAATGACGGCTGCGTGGGGGAGTTGAAACAGAGATTAACCAATGGGTTTCCTTCCTTACCGTACAGTTGCTTGGGTCACTTCCACTCCTGTGTATTAAACGTCCTGAAGCATGTCATAGGTTTGCTTCTTTTGTTTTCAGTGAATGGGATGACGGCTGCGCTGGAGTCGTAGCCAGTGCTGTTTCCTCCCCCCCTCCCCCCACTTCCGAGTCGCCAGTGGTCCTCGACCTCGAGCCCTCACCCGCCTCCTGCACATTGGACACTCGCCGCAGCCATTTGCTCGCCGTGTTGCCGCCCTCCCTCTTCGTCCTGTGCGAGAGTGTGAACCTGGCCTCTCTCCTGCTTTCGGCTACTGATTGGCTCCTTGAATGTGCTCCGCCCTCAACGTCATTACGTTTGACGCGAGGGCGGGGCCCACATCTGCTGCTACAGAGCTTCGAACAAACGAACTGGCTTCATTGACGTCAGTGGTCAATGGAACGTTGAGAGTGCTTTTTATGTCCAGATGGGGCGTGGCCTAGGGCGCAGATGGGCGTGGCTGAGTGCGGGAGTCCGAATAGCCTAGGTCAGGAGCCACAGTTGGAGAGAGGTGAGCTTCAGAACGTCTGAGGGGGATTCAGAATGTCTGAGGGGGATTTTATTTATATAGATGACTACTACGAACAGTCCAGAGCCTGTAGAAGGTCAATTTGTTATAAACTGATCAAATCTAGTGACCCCTACTCATAATCTGGTGTCTAACAGAATGTTTCTTTGTGTAGAGGTGGCGAAACCTGGGCGAAGACTGTGATTGTGCATTAACCTGCTTAGCGGTATAGCAGCAGAAAGATAAACAACCCCCGGATTCTTTCACTGAAGTATATGAATGGTACCGTGAGGGTTACACTAATAAAAAGGTTTTTGAGCCTATGATGATCAGGCAGGGCTCCCTGAAGTTGGACTCAACACAAGGAGTATTTGCCTGGGTTTGAGGCTTTTCCTCTACACAAAGAAACATTCTGTTAGACCCCAGATTATGAGTAGGGGTCACTAGATTTGATTAGTCAAATCCATGCCAGTGCTCCGCCCTGAAATGCCCATGACTCTCCCATTTCCACGCCCCCTTTTCCAGGATGCGTGCATAATTTAGGTGCAGGTTGCACGCCTCAATTTACACATGTGAATATTAATGGATTTCAATTAGTGCCAATCATGGCTTGTTAAAAAGTCAATTACTGGTGCTAATTGGCTCGTTGTTCAATTGCATTGCGCACACACTTTTTAGCGACTTTTATACAATTGGGATTAACAGGGCATTTTCAGTGACACAATCCAGTTAGTGCCTCTGAATTTGCCCGGTTAGCTCCGGACAAGTGATTTAAACAGCCAGGGGTCATTTGTGGCTGTTTAAATCATTTTACATATCGACCTCTCTGTTTTTATTTTAATTTTGATATACTATGTATGTATTAAAAGTGTTGAGAATTTTTATTTGTAACTGCTTTGGTGCTATCTTGCGGAAAGTGGAATATAATTACAGTAATAACATCAAAATCAAATTTCACCTCAGACAAATTACATGCATCCTTTATCAGATGTAAATATATGCACATCATATCCTCTCGGGCCCTTTTCAAGTAGAATTATGCGCATATTTTCACTCTGAAAACGTAGCAAAGTTCCCATAATAAAAAGAACATTCCATCTACTTATAAAATTAAGATAAACATTCATTAACCTTGTGTGTCCTCTTGTTAGGCGGTATAAGAATCCAATAGATCATAAACCATTAAAGGGCCCTTTTACTAAAGGACGTTAAGTCCTTAATGCACGGTTAGCGCACACCAACACACTTCCGCAGAATGCATTAATTGCATAAGTACATAAGTATTTCCATACTGGGAAAGACCAAAGGTCCATTGAGCCCAGCATCCTGTTTCCAACAGTGACCAATCCAGGTCACAAATACCTGGCAAGATCCCCCAAAAAGTACAAAACATTTTATGCTGTTTATCCCAGAAAATGTTTCCCCAAGTCCAATTTAATAATGGTCTATGGACTTTTCCTTCAGGAAGCCGTCCAAACCTTTTTAAAACTCTGCTAAGGTAACCGCTTTTACCACATTCTCTGGCAATGAATTCCAGAGTTTAGTTATAAGTTGAATGAAAAAAAATGTTCTCCGATTCGTTTTAAATTTACTACTTTGTAGTTTCATCGCATGCCCCCTAGTCCTAGTATTTTTGGAAAGCATAAACAGACGCTTCACATCTACCCGTTCAACTCCACTCATTATTTTATAGACCTCTATCATATCTCCCCTCAGCCGCCTTTTCTCCAAGCTGCAGTATTTGCCTATTTGCATACAATTTTATTTATTTTTATTTATTGTTTGTATTTGTATCCCACATTTTCCCACCTCTTTGCGGGCTCAGTGTGGCTTACAATAAGATATGAATAATGAGAATACAGTTGTTACACATTGGTTATGGGTTACATTGTACAAGTTATGCGAGATAATCGAATTATCATTAGGAATATCACAATGGGACATCAACAGGGAGAGTTTGGGAGGAGACAATGGGAAGCTTAAGGGCAGTGTTAAGACACAGAGGCACATGGTGTACATATTCCTGTAAGTATATGTATGAGTAATGTGGAATTAGGGGGGATGAGAGATCATAAGTGGATGTGTGATGCATTTATGTAAGTGAGTGTGGGCTCTATGTGTTTTGGTTTTTTCCGTAAATTGTCTCAAATAGATGGGTCTTCAGTAATCTGCGGAAGGATGCTTGTTCGTGGATCGCTCTTAAGTTGCATGGCAGTGAGTTCCAACGTTGCGTGCTCGTGTGAGAAAAGGTTGACGCGTGTAGCGTCTTGTATTTCACGCCCTTGAAAGTAGGGAAATGGAGGTTGAGGTATGTTCGGGAAGATCTCCTAGCATTTCTGGGTGGTAGGTCAATCAACTCGGACATGTAGGCTGGGGCTTCGCCGTGAATGATCTTGTGGACTAGTGTGCATACCTTAAAGGTGATGCGTTCCTTCAGCGGAAGCCAGTGTAGTTTCTCTCGTAGTGGTGTTGCCCTTTCATATTTTGGTTTACCGAAGATGAGTCTGGCTGCTGTGTTCTGAGCTGTTTGAAGTTTCCTCAGTGTTTGCTCTTTGCAGCCTGTGTATAATGAGTTGCAGTAATCCAGATGGCTGAGGACGAGGGATTGCACTAGGTTACGAAAGACGAATCTTGGGAAGAGTGGTCTTATCCTTTTCAGTTTCCACATGCAGTAGAACATCTTCTTAGTTGTGTTGTTTGCGTGGGTTTCAAGTGTTATGTGGCGGTCGATAGTGACTCCAAGGATTTTTAGCGTTTCTGAGATTGGAAGGTTTAGGTTTGGTGTATTTATCGCGTTGAATTCGTTGGCGTTGTATTGGGAGGTGAGTACCAGGCATTGAGTTTTTTCTGCATTTAATTTCAGACGGAATGTGTCTGCCCATGTGTTCATGATGTGTAGACTTTGATTGATTTTGTTGAAGATTTCTTTGATGTCTTGTTTGAAAGGGATGTATATTGTCACATCATCGGCGTATATATATGGATTGAGGTTATGGTTTGATAGGAGTTTTGCTAAAGGGATCATCATTAGAGTGAAAATAGTTGGTGAGAGAGGTGATCCTTGTGGAACTCCACATTCAGGTGTCCATGCCTTGGACGTGGTTGAGTGTGATGTGACTTGATATGAGCGCAGGGTTAGGAACCCCTTGAACCAGTTCAGGACATTTCCTCCAATGCCGAAGTATTCAAGTATGTGTAGTAGGATTTCGTGGTCGACCATGTCGAAGGCGCTTGACATGTAAAATTGTAGGAGGAGTTTATTGTTCCCGGTTGCTATTATTTGTTTAAATTTGGTCATAAGGGTGACTAGTACTGTTTCTGTGCTATACACTAAAAATATTTGTTTTTACAATATTTTTAGGAGGGGGGCGTGTCATCAGCAGAGTGTGGGCATTCCCATGTTATCCAGAGAGTGCGTTAGGATTAGTGCGTGCTAATTGGATAACGCAGGGTTAATGCATGAACACAGAGCGCCTTCTAAATGGGAGGCAGTAAATGTTCCTGCATAAATTTTTGTAGGTACCGCGTGCGAATGGGAATATTAGCGCCCAACCTGCAAAAAATAAAAAGGAAAAAGTCCTGCAAAAATGCTGCATTAAATCTGGGTAGATTTTACCGTATCTTAGTATAAAGGCCTCTAAAATAGTCAAATAAAAAAGGAATATTTTTTTTTTTTGGGGGGGGGGGGAGGGTGAGGTCTGTTACCTTTTGTTTCTATGCTGTTTACTGAGAGAACATTTGAAAACTGCAGCTTTTACTTTGGGTTGAGTTAAAGAAGAAACAATGTGTAGGGGTCCTTTTACTCATTGCAGTAGTGAGAGTGCGTCTTTTGGGCGCACGCTGGACCGCTTTTTTACCCCGTCTAGGAAGAAGGGAATTTTTTTAAGGGGTCCGAAAATGGGCGTGCGTTAAAATGGAAACCAGCGCGCGCCCACCCATTGACCTAGTGGTAAGGTCTCACTCGCTACCCGCGCGGTAAGCATGCAAAGAGCACCAACTGCTGTTTACTGTCAATAAGTGGCCTATGGTAGAAAATTATTTCCCACAGCGGGATTTGGCATGTGTCAAATTCAGAATTACCGCCCGGCTCACGTGCAACCGGGCAGTAGTGCTGATTTGATGTGCTGTATGCGCGTAGACCCTCCCACCCTTTGTAAGTGAGGCAACTTTCAAAACCTCAGGTAGGTTGATGGTCGATGCCAATATTAATATGATGCTTTGAAACCGCTATTTTCCCTAAAATAGGGTTCAATGTGGTGTACAGAAATAAGACATGTATGTATAGATACACATCTATACATACATCTGAACTTCCCCAGCTGTAAAGGAATTAAATACAAACAGTCATATGCTACTACCTTTGCTTACAAAAGCACACAGTTATGGAACGCATTACCCATGACCCTGAAAACCATGGACAATCTAACCAACTTTCGCAAATCGTTGAAGACACATCTCTTCAACAAAGCCTACAAAAGTAATCCTCAATGAAACAAATCATTCCTTAAACCACTCAGGTTCATCAAAAAACACCTCTCACACGACCTTACCTAACACCTTCCCATCTAAATCCTCATCTACCTTCAGCCTACTATCGACTGTATTTAAGATCATGTAATGACTACATTATAATAACACTCTGTAAGCCACACTGAGCCTGCAAAAAGGTGGGAAAATGTGGGGTACAAATGCAATAAATAATAATAATAATAATAATCTAACTATAAATACACATATCGATCTATTAAAAACAGTAAGATCCATAAATGTTAAAAAACAAACTTTAAAACGTAAGCTTAACATCTATATGACTTATAAAGCAGGGGCGTATCTGCGTGGGGCCACAGGGGCCTGGGCCCCCGCAGATTTTGCCCCGGACCCCCCTACCGTCGTTAACCCTCCCTCCCTCGCCTATCGCCGTCACCTACCCCGAGGTCCGCTTCCTCCGGCTTTTTAAAATATTGCTTCAGCTGGCGGGGGACCCCAACCCCCCACCAGCCCAGCCGCGATCTTTAACTTTTTCATCCTCGTCGTGCAGCGCGCTGTGAAAGCTGCATGCATCTTTAGATCCAGTTGGATGGAGTCTGACGTCGCAGCACGTTGTAATGTCAACGTGCTGCGACATCAGACAGACTCCATCCAACTGGATCTAAAGATGGGGGGTTGGGATCCCCCGCCAGCTGAAGCAATATTTTAAAAAGCCGGAGGAAGCGGACCTCGGGGTAGGTGACGGCGGTAGGCGGGGGAGGAAGGGTTAACGGCGGTAGGGGGGGGTTGACGGCGGTGGGGGGGGGGGTGACGGCGGTAGGGGGGGCTGACGGCGGTAGGGGGGGCTATAATGTGCCCCCTCACTCTAGCCCCTGCCCCCCCTACCGCCGAACCTCAGATACGCCCCTGTTATAAAGCCAAAGATATTTGGGTGAAATTATATTTCCTTAAAACATATTATCAAAGATAAACTGTAATTAAAATATTGATCAATATCTTAATTACAGTTTATCTTTGGCTTTATATGTCATATAGATGTTATGCTTACGTTTTAAAAGTTGTTTTTTAACATTTATGGTTCTTACTGTTTTTAATAGATCGATATATGTGTATTTACAGTTAGATGTGTATCTATGCATACATGTATATTATTAAATTGTTTGTGTTTATGTTTGATGTAGACCCCTGACGCAGGCGCTGTGCGCCGAAACACAGACCGTGTTGGGTCCATTTAAGGATTGTTTTATCTAAGCACATGATTACAAATTTTTTTGACCTTTTTTTGAGGGCCTCTGGTACTTTTTGTTTTTGTTTCTTGGACTTTTGTTTTTACTTTGTTCCCTCTCTTTGCTACAGTACAGAAATAAGAAAAATATTACAAAAAAAACAAAACCAAACAAACCAAAAACAATACAAAGTAATTAAAAATATAATGATAAAAGCTGATAAAATAACCTAACATTTCCAGCTAATATTTTACATTTTGGATCGCCCAAATAATGGGCCCTTTTACTAAAAGGCGGTAAGGCTACCGCTGCATTAGCACGCGTCAAATCGGGCCTACTGCAGGAGCCTGGCGGTAGTCCCGGCCAATGCGACGCGCCAACTCCGGCGCTAGTAAATGCATTTTTATTTTCTAGTGCCAGGGTCCTACCTGGTGGTAATCGGGCAGCGCTGTATGCTGCCCAGTTACCGCCAGGCTAGTGCGGAAGCGTCTACCACCTCCTAAATGGGTAGCAATAAAGGTTCCACTAGGAAATGGCTGCGGGTTAAGTGGTTCACTTACAGCAGGGACATTTCCCTTAAAAAAAAAAAAGCCTTTTACCCGCTGCAGTAAATGGGGGTCTCGGTGTGTGACAAAGCCACATACCGACGCTACCTCAAGGTCACTTTTACTGCAGCTTGGCAAAAGGGACCCTAAGTGAGTTTTAGCATTTTTCAAAATTTTAAATAAGTCCTCGCTACCTGAATACGTAATGGAAAATTATTCCATAAAGAAACAACAGAGAGAGAAAAAAATTTTATTAACTTCCCAAGATCCGTCTTTCGCAGCCTAGTGCAATCCCTCGTACTCAGCCATCTGGATTACTGCAACTCACTATACGCAGGTTGCAAAGAGCAAATACTGAGGAACTCCAAACAGCCCAGAATACAGCAGCCAGACTCATCTTCGGAAAACCAAAATATGAAAGTGCAAAACCCTTACGAGAGAAGCTACACTGGCTCCCACTCAAGGAACGCATTACATTTAAAGCATGTACATTAATCCACAAAATCATCCACGGTGAAGCCCCAGCCTACATGTCTGACTTAATAGACTTACCACCCAGAAATGCTAAAAGATCATCCCGAACTTTCCTCAACCTCCACTTCCCTAATTGCAAGGGCTTGAAATACAAGGCGCTGCACGCGTCAACCTTTTCCTACATGAGCACGCAGTTCTGGAATTCACTGCCGCGCAACCTGAAAACGATCTACGAGCAAGCCACCTTCCGCAAACTATTGAAGACCCATCTTTTTGAGAAAGAACCAAAACACATAAAGCCCACACTCACTGTTCAGTAATGCATCAACACAGCCACTCTGAATTCTCATCCCCCGTAATCTCACCACACTCATACCTTTACTCACAGAAAATGTATACCATATGCTTTCTTGTTGTTATGTACTGCCCCTTTTAGTTCCCACTGTTTCCTTCCAATGTTTCACTGCTCTTTCCATTGTTATATTCCTTAATGTTACTTTGACTTTGTCTCACATAACTCCTCACAATGTAATCTATAACCGAGTTGTAACAAATTGTATTTCTATTACTCACAACTTATTGTAAGCCACACTGAGCCCGCAAAAAGGTGGGAAAATGTGGGATACAAATGCAATAAATAATAATAACTATCCTAGAGAAGTGTATTTTTTTTAAAAATGGGAGGGAATGTAGTTAGCTGTACATAAGTGAAAAGAGTGACCAAACAGGCTAATTTGCAAAGGGAACCTACCTGAGCCGTTTCCCTTTGAAGATGGTCCCTAAAATATGCTGAATAACACAGAACACTGTTAGCCATAAAAAATGCAATACGTACTCGAATGGTCTTCTGTCTCTGCCGCCTCTTCCTCCTCTTCCTCTTCCGTTACTTCCTTTTTCTGAACCATTTGCTGCCTTTCATAGGCGCTAACCGAAGAGTTCCGACTGCAGTGATTGAAGCCCCCATCCCGGGGTAAGGTGAAGCTGCGCGGTTTACCCCCACCCCCGCTGTTCAGTGCTTTGACTCGTTCACCCTCCACCAGCGGATATGGCCCATAGTGATCCTGCAGGTGGCACTTTTGCGTTGGAAGGGTTGACTGCCGCCGGTGATCGGGCGAAATGACCGCGGAATCAGAGAACACAGAGTCCTCGAGCGGTGAAGTCTGGAGGTAATGCAGACCCGAACTGGTCAGCGGTGTTTCGATTAAATCCTGCCAGGAGCGTCGCTGACTGGCAGTTTTGCGTGCCGGTGATCCGGTGGTGCTCCCTGCTGCTTCCTGGCGGTGCTCCTCGTGAGAGGACTGCGACTGCGATGTCTCTGTGGATGACAGTCTACTGTGCTTTGGTTCAACGAAAGGACTTGTGCAACTCATCTGTAACCAAAAAGAAGCATGGTTAGCACTTGAGCGGATGCGTAAGAACATAAGAACAGTCATACTGTCCATCTGAGTGGCCCTTGTGGTAATTTCATTTTTGGCGTGCGTCCGATATGCGCGTCTGAAAAATGATTTTTATTTTTGGACGCGTGGATCGGATGCACACCAGGTCATTACCAGCCCGGTTACCGCGCGACTCTTTACCGCTACGTCAATGGCCGGCGGTAAGGTCTCAGACCCAAAATGGAGGCGCGGCAATTTTGATTTTGCCGCACGTCCGTTTTCGGCAAAAATATTTTAAAAGGCCTTTTTTTTACAGGTGCGCTGAAAAATGGATCGGCGCGAGCCCAAACCCGCGGCCTACACTACCGAAAGCCGTTTTTCAGCGCACCTTAGTAAAAGGACCCCTGACAGCCCAAATTCTGAAATTACCGAAGTCCCAGTACTGTTCCTGCTTCAGAACTTCCCTGAGGCAGAGCTTGAATGCTTGAAATGCGATCATGTTGGAAATGGATAGTATGTGACACTGATTTTGTGTTGAATATTCTTCAGATAAATATATTTACTTGCATTTGTGGAAGATGTTGAACTTGCACATGAACATTTTTATTTGAGAAATCATTGATGATTGGACCTACGATTAGAACCTCAATAAGCCTTTTCTTTATCACACATTACCTACTGCTCTTTATGCTGGTTCTCTAAATCATTTTCTCTATGTATTTTCTGCTATATCAGCTATTTTAGTGGGTGTTTTTTGATTTATTTAGGCTTTAGAGTGGTGGCTGTGCTTCAACGGCACACTGCCGCACAGGGCCGCCGAGAGACTGAGCCGGGTCTGGGGCAAGGCCGCCCCCCCCCCCCAATCCCTACCACTGCCGCCTCCCTCTCCTGCTCTCAGGCCGGCTGCACCGCAGTCCCCAGTCTCCAACCGCCGACCCCCAGCCCCGTCGACAGCCCCACTCCGTCCGCCACCATGACCGGGCCCCCTGCATTCAAATCCACTGGCAGGCTATGTCCTCCTAGTTTGGGGCAGAGCTGAGTCTTGTAGTATGGAGGCTGAGGGTGGTTGCCCTGGTTGCCCCTCCCCTCCAAACCTCTAACACTGGCCCTACTCAAGGGAACAGGAAATATTTCTCGTCTTCCTCAGGCCTGTTAACATTCTGAAGTTGCTCAATAAAAACATACTGGGGCTCATTTTCGAAACAGAAAAACGTCCAAAGAGTGGCAAAAAAAGGCAGACGATCTTTTTTTTTTTTTTTTTTTGCCAAAACATCAAAATCACTATTTTTGAAACCCATTTTGAAGACATGTTTTTATACAGTTTGCATGCAGTACGTCCAAATCTCAAGGGAGCATGTCGGGGGTATTGGGTGCAAGATTTGGGCATTCCCAGAACTTGGACGTTTTTCTGCCATAATGGAACAAAGCAAAAAACGTCCAGGGCTAAAAGTTAGACGTTTTGGTCTAGACCCGTCTGAATCACGACTAAGTCACAAAAAGGTGCCCTACATGACCAAATGACCACTGGAGGGATTATGACCATGACTCCCCTTATTCCCCCAGTGGTCACTAACCCCTTCCCACTTCAAAAAATGTGAAAGAAAAAGTATATATCAGCCTCTATGACAGCTTCAGATGTTATGACCAGTCCTATTAGAGCAGCAAGCCGGTACCTAGAGTAGCCTAGTGGTTGATGAAGTGCACTGTAGAGAAGGGAACCCAGGCCCATATCCCACTCTAACTGTTACACTTGTGGTGGAAAGTGTGAGCCCTCCAAAACCCATCAAAAACCTACTGTACCCACATATAGGTGACACCTGCAGAGATGGCGACGAAAATGATAAAGGGGATCGGATGACTTCCCTATGAGGAAAGGCTAAAGCGGCTAGGGCTCTTCAGCTTGGAGAAAAGGCGGCTGAGGGGAGATATGATAGAGGTCTATAAAATAATGAGTGGAGTTGAACGGGTAGATGTGAAGCGTCTGTTCACGCTTTCCAAAAATACTAGGAGTAGGGGGCATGCGATGAAGCTACAATGTAGTAAATTTAAAACGAACCGGAGAAACTTTTTCTTCATTCAACGTGTAATTAAACTCTGGAATTCGTTGCCAGAGAATGTGGTAATGGCAGATAGCTTAGCGGAGTTTAAAAAAGGTTTGGCCGGCTTGCTAAAGGAAAAGTCCATAGACCGTTATTAAATGGACTTGGGGAAAATCCACTATTTCTGGGATAAGCAGTATAAAATGTTTTGTACATTTTTGGGATCTTGCCGGGTATCTGTGACCTGGATTGGCAACTGTTGGAAACAGGATGCTGGGCTCGATGGACCTTTGGTCTTTCCCAGTATAGCAACACTTATGTACTTGGGATTCTGAATGGAATCTTGCTACTCTTTAGGGTTCTAAATGGAATGTTGCTATACACTTTGAAATTCTGCATGGAATCTTGTTATTCTTTAGAATTCTAGAATCTTGCTACTCTTTGGGGTTCTACATGGAATGTTACTATTGTTTGGGTTTCTGCCAGGTACTTGTGACCTGGATTGACCACTGTAGGAAACAGGATGCTGGGCTCGATGGACCTTTGGTCTTTCCCAGTATGGCAATACTTATGTACTTAGATAAGGGCTATTGTAGCGGTGTATAGTTCGGTACAATAGGTTTTTGGTGGGTTTTGAAGGGCTCCCCATACAATATAAGAGGGTAATGGTGAGATGTGTACCTGAGACCTTTTATGTGAAGTTCATTGCAGTGCCCCCTAGGGTGCAGTGCCCCACTGCTCTGCTGGGATGTCTGTGTGGCCAGTCTGCTATGAATGCTGGCTCCTCCTACATCTCAATGGCTTGTTTGTGTGCATTTTTCCCTTGGACTTTTTTTTTTTTTTCCGAAAATGGTCCACAAAGATAGATGCACTGAGCACAAACACATCTAGCGAATGGCCATTTTTAAAACAAAAATATAGACATTTTTCTGATTCAAAAATCAATACGTTCGCCACTTGATTTTTGGATGTTTTCAGCAAAACATCCGAAATTGACCAGTCAACTCCAGGAATTACAACGAATCATAATTAAAAACATCAACATACCCTAAGATTATGCAGAAGCTCGATCATGTTTCCTAAACAGAAACGTTTTAATATATCTACGAAATTCACCATACGAAGCTGGCCGACTTCATTGTTATAGGTGATATATCTTTTCCAAGTCTAGCAGCTTGGAATGTCAAGAGACAGTGAAAATGTTTTAATGTCTTTGTACCTTTAGGTGATGGAAAGACAAAAAAGTTTTCTTTTCCCTTTCTAAAATTCTGTTAACCGTCAACTGTATTAAAGTGAGCATAAAAATAAGCAGGCAACAGATGATCCTTTTCCCTACATAGACGGCCTATACAAAATCAGGCTTATATTCTCTCTTTTTGTTTCCTTACCATGATCTCTGCCAATAAGTTACCATCCCAAGACAGTATGGTTTCAAACAAGGGTCTTACCGAGGGAGGCCGTGGATACGTGTCATAAGGAGGTGGTGGGCTGTCTTGCTTAGGTGCAGAGGGGGTGTCTGCTTCTTCCTGTTCACTTTCGCTCCAGTATTCTAGAAAGAGACATGTCCAAAGACAAGCCAGAGGTCACCAATCTTTTTAGCATGTGCCCAGTACTTAATCTCGGAATGCACTCCACCTTCTCAGAAGTTAACATGACATATAAAGCCAAGCACGAGGAGGAACAGGACAGAACACTGCAGTCAGAAAACAAATAATAATAAGTGTTTCAAAGTTGTCACATTTGGGGGCCATTTTACTAAGCCGCGTAGGCGCCTAAGCGTGCCGAATGCGTGCCAAATTGGAGTTACCGCCCGGTTACCGCGTGGCCCTTGCGGTAATTTCAATTTTGGTGCGCGTCCGCTACGCACGTCTGAAAAATATTTTTTATTTTCTGGCGCACGTAATGGACGCTCGCTGAGTGGCATTTGACATGCGTTGGTCATTACCGCCCAGATTCTTTACCGCTAGGTCAACGGCTGGCGGTAAGGTCTCAGACCCGAAATGGACGCGCGGCAATTTTGATTTTGCCACACGTCCATTTTCGGCAAAAAAATAAGAGAGGCCTTTTTTACAGGCACGCTAAAAAATGGATCGGCGCGCGGCCAAAACCCGCACCTACACTACCGCAAGCCATGTTTCAGCGCGCCTTTGTAAAAGGACCCCTTGGTTTGATAATGTTACAGTCTGAACATTAATGCTCCTTCACCCCAAATTAGATCATTTGGTGGTAAAAGCCACTCTATAAAAACTTTTGGGCAGCTGGTGAATTCCATTTCATTTTGCTTAATGCATTATTTCGATCTCACTTTTGCATACAGGACTACTGCAAAGAGAAAATACATGGTGAAGGTCAGAATGTGTTTCTTCTCGAGCTGCTGTTGAAAAATCATGCAGAGTTCAAAAGTCATCAATATCCTCCCGCCACTTCTCTAAACCTCCAATTCTTCATTCCTCCCCTTCTGATATTCTCTCTGACTCCTTACCTTCAGGTTCCTCCCCTATTTTCTTCTGACCATGCTTCGTATTTTCATTCTCTGCCTCACTCCTTTGAAACCTTCCCCTTGGTATTCCCCCATCTCCTTTTTTTAATCATGGTTGGAGAAATTTTCACTGTCTGTCTACCAACAAGATATGCAAGCACTTTTGTACCCATGGTTCTGTTAGTAAATTTTCGAACAGAAATTATCCAGGTGGTTTCTCTTTGAAAATATGCTAATACACATCTACTATGCTTGAAAATGAACAGACTAGAAAATATTTGAGCCTGCAAATAGGTGGGAAAATGTGGGATACAAATGCAATAAATAAATTTAAAATAATAAATACACATGTGATTTGCTGAGTGAAAAAGTATGAAAAGTAGGGTATGTGAGGGATATCAATTGTATAATCCTGCCAAATTTCAGCCTCAGGTACGGACTAATTACATCATTAAAGAATGAGAAATAGAAAATGGCAACTGGAGAGGTCGCAGTGGTGTGAGCTCCGACTGATTCAAGCTGCCGTTTGAGGTACCGGCCATGATAGGGAAACGGAAGGGCAAGGCACATACCTTTCCTGCTGCCGGAGCCCTCCCCGGTCAGCAGACTCTGGACCAATATGTGTTTCAGATTACGCACGCTGCAGCAGAAAGCTTGTGCTCACTGAAGGGGGTGAATACTCCTTCAGCCCCGATGTGTGCAGCATGCCTACGATACCCGGAAGTGGAGCCACACCTGGAGTCGCTGAAGTGGTGTCGGATGACGTCTTCACTTCGAAGCGAAGCAGGGCAACTCTAGCAAGCAGTACGGCTTCTGAGTACTTGTCCTTTGAGGCTCACTCTCTTGACACCCCAGGAGGGCAGGGGAATAGTCACGGGTGGGCCTGGGTGGGCATGTGCCCACCCAATTTGTGCTCAGGCCCACCCAGCAAGCATTGGCACAGGGGGAGAAGGCTGGGCTCCGGAGACTTCTGCGGTCCTGCATCTCCCTATCTTCCTTCACAAACATTTCTGTCGAAGGGTTATTGCAGGCATTGGCAGCGATTCCCAGACGCTGCCCGCAGCTAACCCAGAAGTCTCCCCTCTGCTGCGCACCGCTGTCACTCAACACAACTTCCTGTTTTTTTTGCCTGGGCAGAACAGGACGGCTTCTGGGTTAGCCTCAGGAAGTGTGTAGGAAGTGTTACCGCTGCCGGAAACCCTTGGACGCAAACATTTGGTAGATGGGGGAAGGTGAGAGTCATGCTGGCAGAGAAACGAATGTGGGTGGAGGGGAGGGAAGGGAAGGAAAGGAAAGAGGTGCTACACATGAGGGAGGGAAGAGGATTAACTGTTGGATATGGAGGGAGGGATAGATGCTACATGGGGTGTGGGGTTAGAGAGCGGGAGAATTTCTGGGGGTGGTTTTGGAGGGAGAGATGCTGAATGGGTTGGGGGAGGGAGGAATATTGGAGGCGAGGTGGGATATGATGAGAAGAAGAGATGCTGCATGGGGGGAGAGGGCTGAGAGAGGGAGACATGTTGGGCATTGAGGTGATGGGGAGCAGGGGAGAGATAGATGTATTGGGAGAGAGAGGGAGAAGTGTTGTACATGGAAAGGAAAGGGAGAGATGCTGCATGGAGAGAGGGGAGGGGACAAGGAACAGAGAGAGAGAGAGAAATGTGGACAGTGGGAGAAAGGGAAGAGAGGTTGGACATGGGGTGAAGGAGAGGAAGGGAGAGATATGGGGGAAGTGAGAAAGAGAAAGATGTTTGATCCAGGGACAGATGGGAGTGAGGGAAAAATGCTGGACAACTGGAGGGAAGAAAGAGAGAGGGAGAAATGCTGAATCATGGGGATGGGCCAGGAGGGAAGAGAGAAGAGACAGGAAGATGTTGGGGGAAGTGAAATGAATCCAAAGAAAAGCACAAAGTGCTCTCAAGATTTGAGAGCCCTTTGTGCTTTTCTTTGGATTGCTTGTAACCTCTCCATTCCATGTTGGGGTAAGTGAAAGGGACAGGGAGATGTTAGGCTGCAAGGGTATGGAGGGGAGAAAGACGGAGCAGATGCTGGGCTAGAAGGGTGGAAGGAGGAAAATGCTAGAAATGGTGAAACTATGTGGGAGAGGCAAATGAGGGGGTGAGAAGGAAATGAATGAGAGGAGGATAGTGATTATAGGGGTAGAAATATATTATAGGGAGTTGATTAAAGATGAAAGGGAATGGAAGGCTGGAGGAAGGATTAAGATGGGGAACGGGAGAGCTAGTGGGTGAAAGAAGGAGATGGAATTTATAGGTAACCGAAAAGTAAAAAGGAGAAGGATGAGAAAGAAGGCGAAATTTGAAGGAAAGAAAAAGAGAGGAAAGAGCTAAAAAAGAAAGATCAATATGAGGCATATTTTCAAAGCACTTTGGGAGGCTAAGTTCCATAGGTTTCTATGGAACTTTGGGAGGCTAAGTGCTTTGAAAATGAGCCTCTAAGTCAAAGATAGGTGTAGTGAGAGAATGGAACAAGACAGGAGAGAGGAGAAAAGACATATGGACAGCAGCCGCTTGAAGGAGAATTAGCAGAAGACAGACAGGGAAGCAGAAAAGAGAAACTGGAACCAACATGATGGAAAAATAAAATGTCCAGACAACAAAGGTAGAAAAAAAGCATTTTTATTTCGAATATATTAAATGGAATATGTTAGCTTTGGGAAATGACATAGTAAATGTCTTTACATTGTGTTCAGTACTAAAGGAAATGCAGTTCATGCCAAGTTTAACTTCTTGGGGTTCCCAGTTCAATTTTTGTGATCCCCTGTTCTGTTTTTGGTGAAGGTCTGTTGGTATGATAGTAATGGCAGCTAGAAGATTGGAGGGGAGGCATGGAAGAGAGGGGATCAAGAGAGCCCCAGCATGTTTAACACCAGCCCTGACCCTTGCTATAGCTGGTGGGGATTTCCAAGCATCTCCAGCTGAGGACCTCATCCAAAGGCAACCAGACTTTTCCTTTTGCTAAGTTCTACAGAGGACAGCACCATCATTGAGTCACCGACAACTACACATGTGTGGGGTGCCGACTTCAGTGGCTCAGGGACATTGCTGCTGCCTAACTTAGTAAAAGGGAGATCTGGCCACCTTCAGTGGAAGTCTTCAGCTGACAGAGCTTGAGGTGCCAGAGGAGGGATGAAGATGGGGGTAGGGCAGGAGCTGAGAAAATATTGTGCCCACTCAATTTCGGCTCAGGCCCACCTAAAATTGGCTGTCTGGCTATGCCGTTGCAGGAGGGGGAGTACTCTATGGGGCTGGAAGATTTCCAGACGTGAGTGGTCAACAGCCTGTTGAGTTTGAGGCACTCAGAGTATCGACTGACAGATTGAAGGCGATATTGGCGGCCATTGGTAAAATGGAGAAGTTTTTGTCTACATGTATTGATGTCTTTACCGAAAAATTTGAATTGCTCCGGTCCCAGGTGTCAGAGTCCAAGGAGAGAGTGAGTAGTGATTCACTGGGGGACTATAACTGGAGGGTCAACAAGACTTTAGTTAAAGATAAACTTGTGATCCATCATAAATCCGTGGCAATTGAGAATCAGCTAAGATGTCTGAACTTGAGATTTATGGATTTTCCTAAATCTCCTTTTTTTGTCACCTGTTTACTTTTTGGCACGGGAGGCGTGTCTGGGGGGCAGAGAGTAAGCATGCCCTGCTCTAATCAGGTAGCGTGGGTATATTACAGCATGCTGCCCAATTAGCGCAGGAGCCCTTACCGCCTCCTAAATAGGTGGGAAATTAGCAAGTGGCCACTACAAAAAAAAAAAACATTGAAAGGCGGCCATTTTACCGATGTTAAAGGTGGCTGCAGCACAAGGAAAACCCATGCACTGACAACACTGCCGGCCACTTTTTAGCGTGGCTTGGTAAAAGGAGCCCTAAAGCTGGAGTGGAGGAGTGGCCTAGTGGTTAGGGTGGTGGACTTTGGTCCTGGGGAACTGAGTTCGATTCCCACTTCAGGCACAGGCAGCTCCTTGTGACTCTGGGCAAGTCACTTAACCCTCCGTTGCCCCATGTAAGCCGCATTGAGCCTGCCATGAGTGGGAAAGCGCAGGGTACAAATGTAACAAAAATAAAATAGATACTATTGGACATTCTACATGGAATGTTGCTACTATTGGAGATTCTACATGGAATGTTGCTATTCCACTAGCAACATTCCATGTACAAGGCTGCGCAGGCTTCTGTTTCTGTGAGTCTGACGTCCTGCACGTACGTGCAGGACGTCAGACTCACAGAAGCAGAAGCCTGCGCGGCCACATTGGTGATCTGCAAGGGCCGACTTCTACATGGAATGTTGCTAGTGGAATAGCAACAGTCCATGTAGAATCTCCAATAGGAGCAACAGTGGAGGAGTGGCCTAGTGGTTAGGGTGGTGGACTTTGGTCCTGGGGAACTGAGTTCGATTCCCACTTCAGGCACAGGCAGCTCCTTGTGACTCTGGGCAAGTCACTTAACCCTCCGTTGCCCCATGTAAGCCGCATTGAGCCTGCCATGAGTGGGAAAGCGCAGGGTACAAATGTAACAAAAATAAAATAGATACTATTGGAGATTCTACATGGAATGTTGCTAGTGGAATAGCAGCATTCCATGTAGAATCTCCAATAGTAGCAACAGAATCTCCAATAGTAGCAACATTCCATGTAGAAGCCTGCGCGGCCACATTGGTGATCTGCAAGGGCCGACTTCTACATGGAATGTTGCTAGTGGAATAGCAACATTCCATGTAGAATCTCAAATAGTAGCAACAGTGGAGGAGTGGCCTAGTGGTTAGGGAGGGTGGTGGACTTTGGTCCTGAGGAACTGAGTTCAATTCCCACTTCAGGCACAGGCAGCTCCTTGTGACTCTGGGCAAGTCACTTAACCCTCCATTGCCGCATTGAGCCTGCCATGAGTGGGAAAGCGCGGGGTACAAATGTAACAAAAAAAAAAAATTGCATAGTCCCTTTCTACTGACCCTATAGTATATATCAAACATTCAAAAATGAAAAGTTGCCTTTCCAGACTTTTGTAACCTTTATCTCTGTTTTTTGTGTAATCCACTATAATATGCACAGGGAGAAAAGGGTCCCTGTTTGAGTGACAGGGAAGGAGGAGATTAGTAGGGCATAAAACAGGGGCGGACTGGGCGTGGTCTGGGCCCCCCGCCTGGCCACTGCCTAACACCCCCCTACCGCCACGCTGCTGCCCCCTACCACTGCAGCCGATACCCCCGCTGCTCCAGTCCTACTTGAAGGACCCTGGTGGTCTAGTGGTCTCTGGGGGGGGGGGGGGGGGGGGGGGAGAATGTTCTTTCCTGCCCGCTGCATTGCTGCTATTCCCTCGCCTGCCGATCCTGCCATATTTTCAAAATGGTGGCCGAGACTTAATGCGGTAGTCTCGCGGGTCTCGACAGTCTTGTGAGACTGCCACAGGGAGTCTTGGCCGCCATTTTTAAAATACGGCGGTGCAGGGCAGGGGGAATAGCAGCAGCACAAAGGGTAGGAAAGAACGTGTTCCCCCTCACAGAGGCCACTAGATTACCAGCGGCGGCCTTTAAAGGTAGGACCGGGGAGGGCAATAGTGTGCGGCGGGCATCCGAGAAGAGCCCCTGGGCCCTCGTGCACTGCCCGGTTGTCCGAACGGTCAGTCTGCACCTGGCATAAATGTAAGAGTTGTGCCTGAAGGAGGGTCTTTGGCTGCCTGTAGGTCTCAGTTACCTTCATATCCCCTGCCATTGACCGTGAAGGAGAGGAGGGAAGTCCTGGAACGGAAAGATCTGTTAGTTGAAGGGGCAGGTTGCAACTCCATAAAGTGGCAACTGGCAGTTTGCGTACTACAGGTGGGTAGGAAGAAGGCCCTGCCCAGGAGCTGGGGGCCGCAGCTAGGGAGAGCTCATTCCAGTACCAGGATGGATCGAGAGAGTGGGCACCGCTGGTGGAGGATCTGAACTCGCACAGGTGGAAAAATACAGAGGAGAGAAGTACAACCTTTGAGAATAAACTCTACAGGATAGGTACGGACGGAAGCCTTGTATATATGTAACACAGCCCCAAACTCCAGAGTGCCCTGCAAATAACCCAAGAGGGAGAGAGGCAAGGGAGCTCTCAAGCAGAGCAACAGAAGAAATTGAATTAGACTGGGTTGACACAGGGGCGTAGCTATGGGGGAGCCACGGGGGCCTGGGCCCCTGCAAATTTCATCCGGGCCCCTGGTTTGACTGGCGGGGGGTCCCCAACCCCCGCCAGCCGAAGCCTTCTTCAGCACCGGTCTCCGGCGCAGCCGCGTTCGCTGCCCTGCTCTTCTTTCTTCTTGCTCCTCCTGTGCACGCTGGCGCTCCTTTACGTGAAACTGAGAAGGAGCGTCAGCGTGCACAGGAGGAGCAAGAAGAAAGAAGAGCAGGTCAGCGAACGCGGCTGCGCCGGAGACCGGCGCTGAAGAAGATGGCTGGTGGGGGTTGGGGACCCCCACCAGCAAAGGTATTTGTTTGCGAGGCGGGAGGGCAGCGAGGCAGGCAGGAAGGCAGGTGAGGAGGCGAGGCAAAGCGAGGCGGTGGGGTGGGGGGGGGGGGGGGGGGGGGGGGCGGCGGGGGGGCAGCACTCCAACCTCAGGCTCTGGCCCCCTCCCACAGAGGGTTGACAATAAGTGGATGTTTTCCGATTAAGTTGGATCTGCAATTGCAGCCCTGCTGTAGTATTTCCCCAATAAAAGTTAAAGTTTCTACGAAGCCCTCGGAGTACTGTGCGATTCCTGGACTGAAGGGCTGAGTAGAAGCTGGGAACAGAGTAAGATTCTCTCCCAATCCCCGGATTGGATCTCTATTCTGCACCACTCCCAGGATCGACTGCAAACGAACTGGAACTGATGAGTGTGGTAAGAGTGGCCTGAGAGAAAGGAACTGCGTGTATGTTTTACTGTGGCCCGGGACCAGAGCTAGTGGACGGGGGAGACCAGGGTTACATTTGTAACCCCGCTTCTGGTACCTTTTCACTCAGTGAGTTGCATATATATATAATATGCCCCACCATGCTCCATTTAACAACAACAACAACAACAACCATTTCTAAAGCGCTACTAGGGTTACGCAGCGCTGTACAATTCAAACATAGAAGGACAGTCCCTGCTCAAAGAGCTTACAATCTAAAAGACAAGAGAACAATCTAAAGACAAGTGAACAATCTAGAGGACGAGTGAACAGTTAATCTGATAGGGTGGATAGATTGGGGTATTTTATATTTCTCGAGCGGTTAGGCGCCGAAGGCAGCATTGAAGAGGTGAGTTTTAAGCAGAGATTTGAAGATGGGTAGGGAGGGGGCATGGCGTATGGGTAAAGGAAGATTATTCCAGGCATAGGGTGAGGCAAGGCAGAATGAGCGGAGCCTGGAGTTGGCAGTAGTGGAGAAGGGTACTGAGAGAAGGGCTTTGTCCTGTGAGCGGAGGTTGCGGGCAGGAACATAGGGGGAGAAGAGGGTGGAGAGGTATTGAGGAGCCGCAGACTGAGTGCATTTGTAGGTAAGGAGGAGGAGCTTGAATTGTATACGATATCTGATCGGAAGCCAATGAAGTGATTTAAGGAGAGGGGTGATATGAGTATATCGGTTTTGGCGGAATATAAGACGTGCAGCAGCGTTCTGAACGGATTGAAGGGGGGATAGATGGCCGAGTGGGAGGCCGGTGAGGAGTAAGTTGCAGTAATCGAGGCGAGAGGTAATGAGAGCGTGGACGAGAGTTCTGGTGGTGTGTTCAGAGAGGAAAGGGCGAATTTTGCTGATATTGAGGAGGAAGAAGCGACAGGTCTTGGCAGTCTGTTGGATATGCGCAGAGAAGGAGAGGGAGGAGTCGAAGGTGACTCCGAGGTTGCGGGCAGATGGGACGGGGAGGATGAGGGTGTTATCAACAGAGATAGAGCGTGGAGGAAGAGGAGAAGTGGGTTTAGGAGGAAAGACAAGGAGCTCGGTCTTGGACATGTTCAGCTTCAGGTGGCGGTTGGACATCCATGCCGCAATGTCGGATAAACAGGCCGATACCTTGGCCTGAGTCTCCGCAGTGATGTCAGGTGTGGAGAGGTATAGCTGGGTGTCATCAGCATAAAGATGATACTGAAAACCATGAGACGAGATCAGCAAGCCCAGGGAAGAGGTGCAACTCGTGGGCGAAAGAAGTGATACGGAAACAGGCTTTTGCATCTTCAACTCTGTTGTGACACCAAAGGAACTCTGCATGTCATGGTTTTATTACTCTGGTTCTATTTTTTAAAATGTATATTTGTTTGCTTTGGTTATGCATTTACTTTTTGTGATATTACAGTATTGACTTAGAGCAATGGTTCTCAACCCAGTCCTTGGGACATACCCAGCCAGTCTGAATTTCAGGATATCCACAATGAATATGCATGACAGAGAATTTGCATACACCGTCTCCTTGGTATGCAGATCTCTCTCATGCATAGTAGATATACTGAAAACCTGACTGGCTGGATATGCCTCAAGAACTGGGTTGAGAATCACTGAGGTGGGAAGGCATTTTGCCAAATAAAGCTTCATTGTTTTCCTATTTGGGCCTTTTCAACCCCCAACAAGACTGTACCCCCCCTCCCAGAGCCCCCTCCCAAGAGAAATCCCTTCCCATAACCCTCCAAAATCAGGAAAGGGAATCAGAATTGGGGGAGGGGGGAGGGAACCTGGCAGATCCTGTTATGCAGGTCCCGGCTGATATTCACTCGGGACCCACATAAGTGTCTTATGGCTGGGACACGCATAAGTGCCAGCGGCCAGCAGACGTCCAGTCAGACCAGATAGTCAATGCCGGTGACCAGAGATGGCCTGACACGGAATATCCCGGTCTAATTTAGCCATCGACGGCCAACACTTAAAAAACCACTAAATACCACCAGCTAAAAATTGACCTGTAAAAGTGCTTGTTCCAGCCTACCCTTTCCTCCAGAGACATCCATTTTTTCAGCAGTTTTAGATATGCTACTCGAATGTCCACCATGACACCAAACCTTGGAGAGGTAAAAGACTTCAAAGAATGTAAAAAAAAAAAAAAAACATCTACGGTCAGAGTCACAATAAGACTTTCTTGGTACCTTGTTCCGGTTTAATCCTCTCTCTCTCTGCAAAACCGGCGGCCGCCATTCCGACTCTGTTCAGCCACCTGTAATTGAAGTACATAAATCAGGAAGAAAGAGAAGGCATCATTAAAACGACCGCACTTCCGCTCTCCGGCATTATTTACATGTCTTTTAGTCATGGGCGTAGTTTGGGGGGTAAGGGGGGGCAGTGCCCCCCTAAACGAGCTGCCACCCCATCCTCCAATTCCCCGAGCTGTGGCAGCCTCGGCAAGAAAGCAGTACTCACGCTGCTTTAGACCTGCCCAAGGAAGCCTTTCTTTCTCCTTCAATTTCCTGTTTCAGTGTAGGCGGGAAGCCGTAGGAGAGAAGGGCTTTCGGGGCAGGTCTAAAGCAGCGTGTGCATACAGCTTTCTGCTAAGGCTGCTGGTGGCTCGGGGGATAGGAAGACTGGGGGGGGGGATACCAGGTACCACTTGAAGACTCCAGTGCTGTGGTGGTGGTGGCGGGAGCGGGAGGGGGCTGAAAGGAGAGCGAGAGAGACAGAGGTGGGGCAGGGAAGGGTAAAAAAACATGAGACCACCGGGGGGGGGGGGGGGGAGTAAGATAGAGAGATGGACGGGACTAGGGTTGTGAGGGGAGGCAGAGGGAGCAGATGAATGGGAGTAGACGGTTGTGGGGGAGAGAAGGAGCAGAAGATGGATGGGTCTAAGGGGGGTGGGTGGGTGGGAGGGAGGGAGGAAGAGGGAGAAGAATATGGATGCAACTAGGGGTGTGGCGGGGAAGGGGAACAGAGAAGAAGACGAGTGGGACTTGGTGGAGGAGGGAGAGGGAGCAGATGAATGGGACTTGGGGGTGTGGGGGAGAGAGAGGGAGCAAAAGATAGATGGGACTAGGGTTGTGAGGGGAGGGAGAGGGAGCAGATGAATGGGAGTAGGCGGTTGTGGGGGAGAGAAGGAGCAGAAGATGGATGGGTCTAAGGGGGGTGGGTGGGTGGGAGGGAGGGAGGAAGAGGGAGAAGAATATGGATGCAACTAGGGGTGTGGGGGGGAAGGGGAACAGAGAAGAAGACGAGTGGGACTTGGTGGAGGAGGGAGAGGGAGCAGATGAATGGGACTTGGGGGTGTGGGGGAGAGAGAGGGAGCAAAAGATAGATGGGACTAGGGTTGTGAGGGGAGGGAGAGGGAGCAGATGAATGGGAGTAGGCGGTGTGGGGGAGAGAAGGAACAGAAGATGGATGGGTCTAAGGGGGTGGGTGGGAGGGAGGGAGGGAGGGAGGGAGAGAGGGAGAGGGAGCAGAATATGGATGCAACTAAGGGTGTGGGGGGAAGGGGAACAGAGAAGAAGATGAGTGGGACTTGGTGGAGGAGGGAGAGGGAGCAGATCAATGGGACGGGGGTGTGGGGGAGAGAGAGGGAGCAAAGGATGGATGGGACTAGAGGGTGCGGATGGGGGGAGGGAGAAGGAGCAGAAGATGGGTCCAACTAGGGGTGTGAGAGGAAGGGGAACAGAGCAGAAGATGAGTAGGACTTGGTGACTGTATGGGAAATGAAGATGACAACAGGAGAGAGAGCAAATGGAAAAGTCAACCTGGAAAAGAATTTAGAAGACAGTGGGACCAGCCCAATCAGAAAAATAAAGTGCTCAGACAACAAAGGTCGAAAAGAAAAAAAATAATTTTTATTTACTATTTTTTAAAGATTGAGATGTGCCTGCTTTGTGAAATGCACATTTATTTATTTAGTTTTGTATTTTGCAGAGGTCAGGAGAACCCCCCCCCCCCCCATTTCTGTTTCTCTCTTAGCAGTATTGCCCTGCTTTCTTGGGTGGAGGGGAGGGGGGGTATCCATTTCAGTTTTTGTCTGAATGTTTTTTTTCATATTCAGTGTTCTAGGCTTGTGTGTGTGTATTTTGAATAACTATAATTAATATGTATCAGATGTATGTATGCAAATGAATATGCTAATGTGCCACGCCCCACCCTTTGCCCCTCCAAATGAAACCGTCAAACTATGCCCATGCTTTTAGTACATGTTACACTGTGTGAATCTGAGAAGAAAGCCGAGCCCTCTGTTAATTTGTGCATCACTTAAGCAGCTGCTCCCTGTAATCCCTTATTCACTGGTGTCTTCCACAATGCATAATTTCACTGCTGTGCAAAATGCTTCCAGACCAAGAGACGCATGAATTATTTTTGTTGTTTTTCAAATGAATGGAGATTCCGAACATCTGTAAGAGAAAGGATAACCTGTCTCTCACAAGTAGGTGTGTGTGTGTGTTGGATTTGATATACCGTCTTTCTAAGGAACAACTGAAGCGGTTTGTTAATTTTCCTGCTGCTCTTGGCATTGTCGGGGCCACATGCTACCAATATCGTACAGGGTGGGGAGCAGCGCTATAGCATGGATTATGGCCAAGAATTAGTCAGATTCCAGCCGAAAGGAGAATCAATTTAACATGGGACAATTCTGTAACTTGGGGCCTCTGTTTGGGCACCCAGAAGCAGAGCGGGGAGTGCGTTTTCTATACTACATAAGTATTGCCATACTGGGACAGACCAAAGGTCCATCAAGCCCAGCATCCTGTTTCCAGCAGTGGCCAATCCAGGTCACAAATACCCGGCAAAATCCCCCAAAAAGTACAAAACATTTTATGCTGCTTATCCCAGAAATATTTTCCCCAAGTCACATTTAATAATGGTCTATGGACTTCTCCTTTAGGAAGCCGGCCAAACCTTTGTAAAACTCTGCTAAGCTAACTGCCTTCACCACATTTTCTGGCAACGAATTCCAGAGTTGAATTACAAGTTGACTAAAGAAAGATTTTCTCTGATTCGTTTTAAATTTACTATTTTGTAGCTTCATCGCATTCTCCCTAGTCCTAGTATTTTTGGAAAGTGTAAACAGACGCTTCACGTCTACCTGTTCCACTCCATTCATTATTTTATAGACCTCTATCATATCTCCCCTCAGCCGCCTTTTCTCCAAGCTGAAAAGCCCTAGCCGCTTTAGCCTTTCCTCATAGGGAAGTCGTCCCATCCCCTTTATCATTTTCGTCGCCCTTCTCTGCACCTTTTCTAATTCCACTATATCTTTTTTGAGATGCGGCGACCAGAGTTGAACACAATATTCGAGGTGCTGTCGCACCATGGAGCGATACAAAGGCATTATAACATCCTCATTTTTGTTTTCCATTCCTTTCCTAATAAGATCTAACATTCTATTTGCTTTCTTAGCCGCCGCAGCACACTGAGCAATAAGTTGGCAGAAATGCGCGTATAGGTGAACCCAGCTACACCAGGTCTATGGCAGGATGAGTGCACCTAATTTACGGTATTCTGTAGATGGGAGACAGGCACATATCCCACCCATCTCCATGCCCCCTTTCACTAAAGAGCTAAGGGGTCCTTTTACTAAGCAACAGTAGGGCTAATGTGTGGGTAGCATGTACCAAATCAAATCTACCGCCCGGGGTAGTGTGGGATCCTGGCAGTAATTTCAAAGTTGGCACACACTTTTTCCTGCGGTAGAAAATATTTTTCTATTTTTTTATTCCAGGGGGCGTTCCTGCTGGTAATCGGCAGTGCGGCCACATTGCCTGATTACCACGAGTAGCAATTGGAAACAAAACGGGAGCTGGGCAGACTTCTACGGTCTACGCCCTGATCATGACTGAATAGACAGGGATGGGCTGGAGTGTAAATTTTAAGGGGCTTCGACGTTAGCTTCAGAACTTAGTACAAGAACAGTACTGGGTAGACTTCTATGGTCTGTGCCCTGAGAAAGGCAAGGATAAATCAAACTCGGGTATACATATAAAGTATCACATACCATGTAAAATGATTTTATCTTGTTGGACAGACTGGATGGACTGTAAGATCTTTATCTGCCGTCATTTACTATGTTACTCTCTGGGGTTCTACATGGAATGTTGCTACTAATTGGGATTCCGGAATCTTGTAACTCTTTAGGTTTCCAGAATCTTCAGAACTTAGTACAAGAACAGTGCAAAGGTAGGCGGAGGAGGGTTGGCGGTGGAAGAGGGGGTCGAGAGTGTCGTCGGCAGGGGGGGAGGGTCAAAGTTGTTGGTGGTGGTGGCAGCGGTTGGCAATGGCAGGGGGGGTGTCGGTGGTGGCTAAAATGTGCCCCCTCACCTCGGGCTCTGGACCCCCCTCCCGACGAAGTCTAGCTACGCCCCTGGCGCACATCCATTTACGCCAACAAAAACCTGGTGGAAATCTCAGTGTGTAGATTTAGGCGCACTGGGCCATATTCTATAACTAGGTGACTAAATTTTGGAACGCCCATGAAATGCCCATTTCCCCACCCATAACCACGCCCCTTTTTGCCTCTGCACATTAGAAGTTCAGTGCACATCATTATCGAATACGCTTACTGAGTTGTGCGCCTAAACTCGAATCGCTGCCAATTAGTGCTCATTATTGCTTGTTAACTACTGTGATCCTTTATTTATTAATTACATTTATAACCTGCCTATTCAAACATAAGAACTCATTAGCTTGTTAAGCCAATTAAGTTACTCGCGGTGTTCTAGAATCCACATGATTTTGACACCTAAGCGCACTATATAAAATCCAGGCGATAACGACGGTTATAGAATTTGCGCTTATCGAACATCATCCCAGCACCTTACTTTAGGCAACCTTTTGAGAATTACCCTCATGAAGTCCTGTTATAGAATTGGGGGAATGAAGGTCAATAGTCATCAGAAACACCGTATCCAGTTAAAGATAAACAGAAAACGGAATATCTTTTTGAAGATCCAATTAAAGATAAGTTGGTGCCACTGAATACTGCCAGATAAAGGTAACCAGACATCTTTATCCATCCATGAACTTAGAGCTGCTACTTATGTGGTCCATCTCAACCAGCTAACTTTAAATAGATAATACTGAGTACAGATTTCTGTGGCCAGAGAAATCAAATCTGAATTTTTATGCTGCTAATTCCCAAAGGTAACCAGATAAATCCTTGAATATCAATCTCGTATACTTAGGGGTGTGGATGAACCCCCCCCCCCCCCCCACAGAAGTGCAGAGATGCCACTGTCTGTGTCATTCTACTGTTCCAGTTCCCCTTCCATTCTCAGGGGGTCTTTAATTGGCGAGCCAGACAATTCCCACAGCACTAGGGACCCTTCTCCCCATCAGCAAATATTTAAATCAACTGCAAAAGATGTTTGCCTTTCAATGCTTGCATTCTGAGAAGGCAAAGAAGAGTGTCTGAAAAACTAATGTCAGCCTGAAGCTGTTTTAATGTGCATTGAATACATTTAGAAAGAACACATTCACAATTTAGTTTTCAATGAGACTCAAACAATCCTTTATCAGACAACCACCAGTAATTATCATCTCTCTTGCTCTAACAATATTGTAAGTAGAGTGCACTGCTCACTGCACTTCGGCGTGCTCATTTACGCCTGATATAGACCTGGTGTAAGTGAACATGCTTGACATAAGAATATAAGAACATAAGAATAGCCATACTGGGTCAGACCAATGGTCCATCTAGCCCAGTATCCAGTGTCCAACAGTGGTCAATCCAGGTCACAAGTACCTAGCAGAAACCCAAAGAGTAGCAACATTCCATGTAGAACCCCAAAGAGTAGCAACATTCCATGTAGAATCCCAAAGAGTAGCAGCATTCCATGTAGAATCCCAAAGAGTAGCAACATTCCATGTAGAACCCCAAAGAGTAGCAACATTCCATGTAGAACACAAAGAGTAGCAACATTCCATGTAGAATCCCAAAGAGTAGCAGCATTCTATGTAGAATCCCAAAGAGTAGCAACATTCCATGTAGAACCCCAAAGAGTAGCAACATTCCTTACTACCAAGCCTGGGGCAAGCAGTGATTTCTCCATGTCTGTCTCAATAGTAGACCATGGACTTTTCCTCCAGCAGCTTGTCCAAACCTTTTTTAAACCCAGATACACTAACTGCTGTTATTAAATTCTCAGGCAAAGAGTTCCAGAGCTTAACTATTTGTTGAGTGAAAAAAAAATTTCCTCCTATTACACCCTGCTTACATTTTGGCACAGCAAGGTGAGTTTACACCAGTATTCTAAAACAGAATCTATATGCCATTATAAAACAGGAGCTCCCCGAGCTTGAATGGGGTGCCAACTTCTAAGCGCTCAATTACAGAATTACCCCCTTAGACTCTAATCCCTCCAAGGACAGGAAAATACCTACTCTACCTGAATGTAACTCACCTACAGCTACTGAGAAAGGCAGGAGCTTAATTCAACTCCAAATCCAAACTGTACAAAAGCTACTGAGGACCTGTAGAGCAATTCTTCCACACCACACTAACTTCCAAGGGCCCAATATGCAGTCAGTGGCGATCAGCGTTTTGCTGACCACTGCTGGTGTTAAACTCAGAAATTCATGTTGGGCTATGTCCGGACACCGGCACTGAATTTCTGGGTTTCTGGAGCTGGCTAACACATAGATGCATATTTTCAAAGCACTTAGACGTACAAGTTACATAGAGGGGCATAATCGAAAGGGACGCCCAAGTTTTGCTGAGGACGTCCTCGGCACAACGTCCCGGTGGAGGGCGAGGAAACCCGTATTATCGAAACAAGATGGACGTCCATCTTTCGTTTCGATAATACGGTCCGGGGACGCCCAAATCTCGACATTTAGATCGTCCTTAGAGATGGTCATCCCTAGACTTGGTCGTTTCTGATTTTTGGCAATAATGGGAAACCGAGGACTCCATCTCAGAAACGACCAAATGCAAGCCCTTTGGTCATGGAGGAGCCAGCATTCGTAGTGCAACTGGTCCCCCTCACATGCCAGGACAACCAACCGGGCACCCTAGGGGGCACTGCAGTGGACTTCATAAATTGCTCCCAGGTACATAGCTCCCTTACCTTGTGTGCTGAGGCCCCCCCAAACCCACTACCCACAACAGTACAACCACTACCATCACCTTTACGGGTGAGGTGGGCACCTAATGTGGATACAGTGGCCTGGCCCAGTCTCTCGGGGCCCTGGCCCTGAACAGGTGATTAACTAGCAAGGACCATTTCTATCCGGTTAAATCACTTGAATATTAACCCTCCTCCCCCTAAGGGCCCACCAACAAAAAGGTAGCACCATAAACACTGCAGTGAGTAGCAGAAACATCAATAAACCTGCTAGAAAAACTAAAGAAACCAGATTAGTATAAATCAATCCTACACAGACACTTATTAGAGACAGAGAGAGTCAAGTGCAAGTCTATAAAAAGACACATACTTGTAGCTTTTTCTATACAGAAAAGTAAGTGAAAGTTACTGTACGTTACACTTGTGCCTACTGAATTAAGGTGCCTGCGCTTAACACCAGCTCTAAGTGCAGGTCCCTTGATGTTAGGCTTATGCTAGTATCCTATATAACAAAAAGCACCTCCAACATTCTGAAGCTGACTCCGTGGCACTGTGGCAGTGTTGGGTTCGTAAGTCTGTAGTTCAGCATTTCATTGGCTCTCACTGTCCCCGCCCTCACCAATCAGACAGAACGGAACTTGGAGGAGGGAAGTGGAGTGGATTGAATCTCTAACAAACAGTGTTGCCAGGTGGGCGGTTTTCCGCGACCCGCCACGGGAAATTTTTGCCCGCAGCGGTTCGCGGTTTTTTGGGCTTGTTTTGGGGTCTTCTGGCGGTTTTTTTAGTGGTTTTTTGGGCCACAGGGCTAGTGGTGTTTTGGGCGGGGTTAGTGACATTCTGGGCGGGGCCGATGATGGGGAGGCGGGGTCGATGACGGGGAGGCGGGGCCGGTGACGGAAGAGGTGGGGCCGATGACGGCGGGGGCGGGGGTGTCAGGGGCAGGGTTTGACTCTGGGCGGGTTTTGGGCTGGTTTGGTTGGGGAAAAAATTTTCCACCTGGCAACCCTGCTAACAAACAATCATATACAGGGAGGTACGAACATCAGTGGAGGCAAGTGCACAGAACGGAAGGGAAGACAAACATTTAATCACTTTGTCACTCACACACATCACACACACACACACTCAATCACTCTGTGTATCTCTCTCTTACACTGTCTGTAAAACACACTGTCACTCTCAGTCTCTCACATGGGCAACCATTACTGGCTAAATCCAGAGGTCAATATTCCATCCTCATTCTTCTTGATCTTTCCGCTGCTTTTGACACTGTCGATCACAGCATACTTCTCGATATCCTGTCCTCACTTGGATTCCAGGGCTCTGTCCTTTCCTGGTTCTCTTCCTACCTCTCCCTCCGCACCTTTAGTGTTCACTCTGGTGGATCCTCTTCTACTTCTATCCCTCTGCCTGTCGGTGTACCTCAGGGTTCTGTTCTTGGTCCCCTCCTCTTTTCTATCTACACTTCTTCCCTTGGTTCATTAATCTCATCCCATGGCTTTTCCTACCACCTCTATGCTGATGACTCCCAAATCTACCTTTCTACCCCTGATATCTCACCTTGCATCCAAACCAAAGTTTCAGCGTGCTTGTCTGACATTGCTGCCTGGATGTCTCAACGCCACCTGAAATTAAATATGACCAAAACCGAGCTTCTCATTTTCCCCCCCAAACCCACCTCCCCGCTCCCCCCGTTTCTATTTCTGTTGATGGCTCTCTCATTCTCCCTGTCTCCTCAGCTCGAAACCTTGGGGTCATCTTTGACTCTTCTCTCTCCTTCTCTGCTCATATCCAGCAGACCGCCAAGACCTGTCGTTTCTTTCTTTACACATCCGTAAAATCCGCCCCTTTCTTTCCGAGCACTCTACCAAAACCCTCATCCACACCCTTGTCACCTCTCGTTTAGACTACTGCAATCTGCTTCTTGCTGGCCTCCCACTTAGTCACCTCTCCCCCTCTCCAGTCGGTTCAAAACTCTGCTGCCCGTCTCATCTTCCGCCAGGGTCGCTTTACTCATACTACCCCTCTCCTCAAGACCCTTCACTGGCTCCCTATCCGTTTTCGCATCCTGTTCAAACTTCTTCTACTAAACCTATAAATGTATTCACTCTGCTGCTCCCCCAGTATCTCTCCACACTCGTCCTTCCCTACACCCCTTCCCGTGCACTCCGCTCCATGGATAAATCCTTCTTATCTGTTCCCTTCTCCACTACTGCCAACTCCAGACTTCGCGCCTTCTATCTCGCTGCACCCTACGCCTGGAATAAACTTCCTGAGCCCCTACGTCTTGCCCCATCCTTGGCCACCTTTAAATCTAGACTGAAAACCCACCTCTTTAACATTGCTTTTGACTCGTAACCACTTGTAACCACTCGCCTCCACCTACCCTCCTCTCTTCCTTCCCGTTCACATTAATTGATTTGATTTGCTTACTTTATTTATTTTTTTGTCTATTAGATTGTAAGCTCTTTGAGCAGGGACTGTCTTTCTTCTATGTTTGTACAGCGCTGCGTATGCCTTGTAGCGCTATAGAAATGCTAAATAGTAGTAGTAGTAGTAGTAGCAACTGTATGTTGCATTCTCATGAGTAAGGAGCTCTTCTGATGTGATTGTTAAACTGATTGAAGGGCCTGAACAAGGAAACCTTTTACCACATTGTAACACAGTTTACACAAAAAATATTGTATATAAAGAAATCTTACACATCAACAACAATTATATTCAGAATACAACCGTGGAAACAGTAAAGGCAGGAACTCATTACATTGCTAACGCCCGTTTCATTGCGTTAAGAAACGGGCCTTTTTTACTAGTTCTATCAATAGAAATCAAACAAAATAAAACATGGAAAAGAAAATAAGATGATACCTTTTTATTGGACATAACTTAATACATTTCTTGATTAGCTTTCGAAGGTTGCCCTTCTTCCTCAGATCGGAAATAAGCAAATGTGCTAGCTGACAGTGTATATAAGTGAAAACATTCAAGCATTACTATGACAGTAAAATAGATACCATTGGAGATTCTACATGGAATGTTGCTAGTGGAATAGCAACATTCCATGTAGAAGGCTGCGCAGGCTTCTGTTTCTGTGAGTCTGACGTCCTGCACATACGTGCAGGACATCAGACTCACAGAAGCAGAAGCCTGCGCGGCCACATTGGTGATCTGCAAGGGCCGACTTCTACATGGAATGTTGCTAGTGGAATAGCAACATTCCATGTAGAATCTCAAATAGTAGCAACAGTGGAGGAGTGGCCTAGTGGTTAGGGTGGTCCCATGTAAGCCGCATTGAGCCTGCCATGAGTGGGAAAGCGCAGGGTACAAATGTAACAAAAATAAAATAGATACTATTGGAGATTCTACATGGAATGTTGCTACTATTGGAGATTCTACATGGAATGTTGCTACTCCACTAGCAACATTCCATGTAGAAGGCTGCGCAGGCTTCTGTTTCTGTGAGTCTGACGTCCTGCACGTACGAAGCAGAAGCCTGCGCGGCCACATTGGTGATCTGCAAGGGCCGACTTCTACATGGAATGTTGCTAGTGGAATAGCAACATTCCATGTAGAATCTATAGAAATCAAACCAATAAACATGGAAAAGAAAATAAGATGATACCTTTTTTGTTGGACATAACTTAATACATTTCTTGATTAGCTTTCGAAGGTTGCCCTTCTTCCTCAGATCGGAAATAAGCAAATGTCCAATAAAAAGGTATCATCTTATTTTCTTTTCCATGTTTTATTTGTTTGATTTCTATTGATAACCTTAAGAGTGGACTAACACGGCTACCACACTCCTTTACTCGTTCTATAATGAAACACAGGCGCCTAGATTCTGTTATAGGATAAGTTCCTACTGCACAGTCTCAGGGTGCCTAAATGGAGACACCCAGTTTTAGAATTACATCATAGCTTGCAAATGCCCACACGCAAATTTACAACTGCTTCAGGATGGGATAAAGGTGTGCACGTATTCTACGCGTATATTTTTACAAAGAACGCAAGACCCTTGGGTTCTGCCCTCCTCAGATGGCAGAGGCCCTAGTACCTCTATGACAGTATTGTGCTATGACCTGTTTATGTCCCTGCAGTTTCTAGAATAAGGGGAGGGCTCTCCTCACCGGTGAGGTAATGCTAGGAAAGGCCCCTTTTTGGAGAGAAACTTGGACTGGCATAAACCCCCCCACCCCACTGTGATCTTTGTCTTTGGCTCCCTCAGCCATCGTACCATACAGAAGGGGGGAAGGAGTCATTGTACCATTTCTAGAACCGGAGTGAAAGTGCGTGAAAAAAAAATACACGTTTCTGGAACACCAAAGAGCAGTGTGGAGCCCCCTGATCCTGGAAACAAAGGAGAAGATATAGATGACGTCTCCTGGATCTGCGACCAGGAGGACCAGGAGCTGCACCTGAGGCCACTCCTGAGTTCAGACTCCAGCTCTATGAGGTTTTCTGGAGAAAAGCCTTACTCAAAGCCCACCTCTTCAATGTTGCTTTCGACACCTAACCTCTATACCTTCAAGTAACCTAGACTACCCCAATTTAATGACCCCTACTTAACTAACTGTATATTTGTCCTTTAGATTGTAAGCTTATTGAGCAGGGACTGTCTTTCTATGTTAAATTGTACAGCGCTGCGTAACCCTAGTAGCGCTTTAGAAATGTTAAATAGTAGTAATAGTAGTAAAGAGATAGGGAGGAGAGTTCTCCACCCGTAAGGGGTGAGTCCAAAAGTAAGCTGTAATACTTTTTATACTTTGTCATTATCTGATTTTTGTCAACAACCCCTTAAGACTTTCAGTAAATCTTTGGTTGAAAACAAAATCTGGCCTGATTTCTTGGGAAGAGGAGGAGAAGTGGAGAGAGTGGACTTTGGTGCTAACGGCCTCCCAGTCTGATTGTTCTTGATCTGGAGCCCAAAACAAATTTCCAGAGAGTTAAACAGGTATGCCACTGTTACCTCCCTGAAGATGTGCCCCCTGTCTGCCATCAGCTAAAAGCAGTAGCTGTAAAGCCCCCCAGACTGGCAGGGGTTATACACATGCACACAACTCTGACTGTGCTCTGCCCAAACTATGCCCCCTGAAACCCGCTCCCCACCCCCCACACACATAGACTGCAAAAAAAAAACAAAAAACCCCGAATATTCAATTCCAGTCACTGGAAACGGCCCGGCATTGAATATCCATGGTCAGCGCCAACTGTGACACTTATACTGGCTCCAACTGGCTGAATATTGGACGCTGTCACTTTTATAGTGTCTGTGAGGAATCTACTGACAGCTTTCAGCAAATGTTTTCATTTGCTGGAAGTTGCCTGGAGCTTTGTCAAACCCTGAAGTCAGACAAACTGGATGCATAGGAAGGATTCTGTCTGACCTTTTGTATAATCCAGTGCATGTCCGGCCAATTGGTTTTTGAAAGCTTTGCAAGTTTTTGTTTAAGGCAACGCTGTAAAGTCATAAATTCAGTGCAGGTAATACAGCGTGTGACTGCTTTTGAAATAGGGACGTTCCCTGCCCAGGTTAGGAGACAGAACAGAATCTGCCCAGGTACGCAGAATGTAATTCAAGTTTCTCACAATCCAGCATCGTTACACATAACCAGTACAGACTAAGATAGAAACAGCTCAGTCTTCCTGGAAAAGCAGCCTCCTGCCTTATGATCACAAGCGTCTGTGTGCTATAAAGTTATTTTTTTGGCTGGATTTCAGGTGGCAAAATCTGTTGCGGGCTCTCTTGCCAGACTATTAAGTCTCATCTCCATCTGCAAAGTGATCACAGAATCATGAGATCATTCTGAAGTAAGGGTATCCTGGAACAGTGACAAGAGCAGATGTAGGTTTGTGACATGAACTGGCTGATGCCTTCTAGCACAATGGTGTTCTCACGTGACCACATCAAGGGACAGGATTGTTGTTTTGCAGGCATGTTGTGTAAGGGGGGAGAGAGATGTGGGGATTACTAGAGTAGCAGACTAGAATCTGGAATGTCACCCAGGACATCAACGGGAATGCAACACCGATCTTATGATCAGCCTCTCAAATGACAAAACCTTAAAAGTCTTGTGTTCTGATGTCTACGTACTAGAATTCAGTAAAGGCAAACTGGGTCTATCTTCTCAAGTGGATCTGAATAAAAACAATATAGATGCCATGTCAATCCAGTTGAATGCACAAAAATATTGGTTAATAACCCCCTCTCCCCAATATCACATCTTTTTAATGCACTGAATTAATATATGTCTTAACAGTGCTAATGGCATCACCCCGAGTCTCCAGTGGAATGCTTTTACTGGAGCAAGCAGACTCAACTTTCATACCATGAATCAAAATATATTCATAGATATGAATAAGCATTGTAGAAGAGCCAAGCACAGGCTGCCAAATGGACACAGGGACGACACATCACATACAATCTCCCCTTTAAGGTTACTTCAGCTACATGAAAGGAAAGGAGGAACAGGGGTGATATGATACAGACGTTCAAATATTTGAACGGTATTAATCCGCAAACAAATCTTTTCCGGAGATGGGAAGGCGGTAGAACGAGAGGACATGAAATGAGCTTGAAGGGGGGCAGCCTCGGGAAAGATGTCAGGAAGTATTTTTTCACAGAGAGGGTGGTGGATGCTTGGAATGCCCTCCCGCGGGAGGTGGTGGAGATGAAAACGGTAACGGAATTCAAACATGCGTGGGATATGCATAGGGGAATCCTGTGCGGAAGGAGTGGATCCTCAGAAGCTTAGCTGAGATTGGGTGGCGGAGCAGGTGGGGGGGAAGAGGGGGTGGTGGTTGGGAGGCGAGGATAGTGGAGGGCAGATTTATACGGTCTGTGCCAGAGCCGGTGATGGGAGGCGGGACTGGTGGTTGGGAGGCGGGAAGTACTGCTGCGCAGACTTGTACGGTCTGTGCCCTGAGTGGGGCGGGTACGGATCAAGGTAGGGTTTACACATATGAGTTTGTCTTGTTGGGCAGACTGGATGGACCGTGCAGGTCTTTTTCTGCCGTCATCTACTATGTTACTATGAAATGAAACTCAAGGGGGCAGGGAGACCAGACCTCCAGAGAATTACCCTGGAGTACCAGGATGAGGAGAAGAGTCCAGGGAGCCCCAGAACCCCTTATGCAGTAAATGTGACAGGCCTTGCAGCAGCTATCATGCTGAACATCAGTCAGGCAACGAAGGAAATTAGGTGAGGCATCTTATCAAGAAACTCTGGCTCTAACGGCAAGGACTGTGCAGTAGGGAAATTGCGATAGTGTTTCAATTTCTTTTATGAGAAGTTGTAATAGTGTTTTAATTTCCTGTCTCCCCATTGCCTCTATTGGAGTAGGTCCACCTAAATGCCTTTGGGCAGATTTAAATGAGGCAGTGTGGGTAAGCCTTTTTGGCTTCATGCCCTTCATTGGGGCTGACATCCCACTGTGGGCATATACAATGTCCTTCCTTCACCCCCTTCCAGCGTTTTTATGTTCTCATGTTGATGTTACACAAGTGATTCAAGGATATCCAGAAAGGGGAGGGAAGAGATTTTGGATTTATCTCACACTTTTTTTCACTTGTAGCTCAAGATGAGTTGCATTCAGGTGCAGTATTTTCCTGTCTCCAGCAGGCTTACAATCTAGCAGGATGATATTCAGCCACCAGTCAATTAGACCCAGATAATATTCAAAGCTGGACCATGTCCGGGCACCAGCACAGAATATCCAGGAGAGTGGCAAAACCTGGAAGTGATGTGGGTACAGCGATTTAAGCAGTCCTACTTTCCTGACTTATTATGCAGACATCAGCACTGAATACTACTAGTACCCACTAAATTCTGGGACTGCCCCTGGACCACACCCATACTCTCTGGTCAGTGCCTCGGTGATCAGAGGCGATACTCAGTGGCACACTGCCTGATGAATATCCCCTCTCAGCCTGCTCAATATGGTTTAGCAGGGCAGAAAAGGCCATTTTGAATATTGAACCCTAAGGCCCTGATGATCAATTCCCCGCGCTGTTCTGAACCAGCGCTGGAACAGTGCAGGGAATTAATTTAGGTGTGTTATTAGCATTGATCACTGGGGAATAATGTGGGAGGGTTGTGCTTGGGCATGCACTCAGATACAATCCTCCTGCATTTCGGACCTGTCAAACATTCAGCTGGAGGTCCGTGGGACCCACCTCAAAGGAAAGGCCCTGGTGGCCTAGTACCTCTCAATCTCCCCTCCCCCCCCCCCGGACAGCCCCAACACCCCCCCCCCCCGACATGAGAATACAGGGGGGGGCTGGAGGTCTGGTGGACTTCTGGCCCCCTAATCCCCGCTGCACAAAAAGTAACTCCCTGGTGGCCCAGTGGGCTACATACCCCCACCTTCCACCCGCCCTGGTGGTCTAGCGGCCCCCTCATCCCCATACCTTGTAGTAGCGGAGGAGGGAGTAGCACTTCCTCCTCCTTCCAGCACCGACTCCAAGTCCAAGTGCTTCCTGGGATGTGCTAGGTGGGGCTTCCCTACCATATAAAGGAGTTTCTCCCGGAGGAAGTGACGTCAGCGCTGTCGAATGGCTGCCTAACAAGAGAGCTCTGAAGAGCCAGAAGTAAAAGGAGCCTCCAATTCCCCGAAAACGCGGCGAAAATCCCCACCAAGCAGGAATCTAAACACCAGAAGTAATGGCAGCTCGGAAGAAACTAGCTAAATTCAAGTACGCCGCCGAAAACCCTGGAATAGGGAAAAGCGCGGGCGCGAAAGTAGCGTCGCGAAATTTCAAAATGGCGGACGGAGTTTCCGAATCTGACCCGGAGCACGAGGAAATGGCAGATGAAAACTCGGAGACAGATAAAATGGATGTTTCACGCTGGTTCCAAGAGCTTAAAGCGGAAATGGTGAATACAAGAAAAGGGATACAGGCGGCAATAGGAGAGCTGCGGGAGGAATTGAGAGATATGGGGAAACGAGTGGCGGAGACTGAGGAGAGAGTGGACGGTGCAGAGGAGGAGATAAAAGAACTGCAGCAAGCAATAAAAAAAGAAAATCAATGCAGAGAAGCCCTGGAAATGCAACTAGAAGACCTGGAAAACAGGTCTAGACGATGCAATCTGAGATTCAAAGGGGTACCAGAGGTAGAGTCATACAAAGACGCATCCAAAATAATAAGAGCAATCTGTGCAGCTATTATGGATCTGGAGAGTGAAAGTGAGGACTCAACCAATCCGGACAAATATAGAATTGACAGAGCACACCGGACATTAGGGCCACAGAGGGCTGAGGGGCCTAGAGATATAATAGCATGCTTCCATGACTATAACACCAAAGAGGCAGTGTGGCGAAAGGCTCGGGCCATGAAAGAGATTACATGGGAAAATAATAAAATACAAATCTTCCAGGATTTGGCAAAAAAAACCCTGCAAGCACGGAGAGAACTTAAGGACATCACAATGTATTTGCAAAAAGCAGGACTGAGATACCGGTGGCTGTACCCAAGAGGAATTCTGGTAACAGTGGGCACCAAGTCGAGGCGAATCCAGACGGTGGAAGGCGCATGGAAAAGCCTGAGAGACATGGGCTGCACGGACATTCCACAAGATAAAGAAGGAGAACAAAGACGACAACAAAGACAACAGACCCCGGAAAATCAAAGATGGCAGAAAATTGGAAGAGATAAGAAAAACAGATCCCCGGACAAAGCCAGATTTGAGGGAGAAATAAGAGGAAAAGACTGAGAAATTAACCAGAGGTCAACTAAATGGAACTGTGGTAATATACTCTGTGAGAACTATGGTGCTGGTTAATTGTTGCAATATGCTTGGTGTGGGGGAATAGGGAAATGTAAATGGGGGAGGGGGAGGGAACTGATGATGTAAATATATGGGGGCAGCCGTCTGGCACAGATGCACTTCCTCCAGGGTAGCACTGGCCAGAAGAGTCCAGGGCCAAAAACAGGAGCCCACTGGGGGGGCAGGGAAAAGAGGGGGGGAGGGAAGGGAAAGGGGAGGGAGGGGAATTAAGGTAGGATCTTGGAACGTTAACGGTTTGAATAATCCCGGGAAAAGAAGCATAGTTCTTAAAGAACTGAAAAGATTAAAATGGGATGTGATAATGCTTCAGGAAACCCATATACAAAGACGAGATGAGCACTTGATTAGCTATAAAACATTGGGGCAGGGAACTAAGCTGGCGGATCCCAAGGGAGGGAAGACGGGGGGATTGGCAATTTACATTAATGAACAGTTAAGATTTGTACAAGAAGATATATACAAAGGGGAAGATGGGAGAAGCTTAGCAATTAAAGGAAGGGTAGGGAATCACTTGATCACATTTATCAATGTATATGCACCAAATGAGGGACAGGGAACATTTTTCACAAAACTAGGCTTAGGCCTAAGTAAATTTGTAAGGGGACAGATAATTATGGGAGGGGACTACAACATGACTGCCTCTAGACTGGACCATTCACAGGGGAAAGGAGGAGGACCGAGAACACATAGGGGGAAATTTCTTAAATTAATGAAGGATTTAGATCTGGTAGATATATGGAGGATACAACACCCAGGTCAAAAAACATATTCTTTTTATTCCCATGCCCAAAAATCATATTCAAGGATAGATGCGATCTGGGGGAGCAGATCAATATGGGGGGACATGAAAGACTCAGACATAGAAAATATACAGACATCTGACCACGCACCAGTATGGGTACGGGTGGGGAAAATTGAGATAGAGAGAAAGGAAACGATGTGGAGACTAAACGAATCCCTGATAGCTGCGGAGAAAGATTGTCAAGATATACGAATGAAGATAATAGAATACCTCCAAAATAATGACAGGGGAGATGTATCGGAAGGCACCTTGTGGGATGCACTAAAAGTTGTGATTAGAGGACATCTGATAGCAAAAGGCACCTACAAAAAAAAAAAAAGAGCAGCAACAGAATTGACAATTAGACTAAAATTAACACAATTAGAAACACAACACCAACTACAGGGAGATGCAAAAACGCTCAGAGAACTAATACAATGTAGAGGGGAACTCCGGAAAATACAGATGAGTACGATGGAATTCCATAGAACTCTGATGAAACAAAAATTTTTTGAATTTAGTAACAAAGCGGGGACCATGTTGGCACGCAGTTTAAGACAAAAACAGACAAGGAGCTTAATAACTAAACTAAAAACACAGGGGGATAGATTGGTATATCAAGATAAAGATATTAGGACAGCCTTTGTGCAATATTACACTAAACTATACGCGCCAGGGGAAAAAGTCCCCAAAGAAGACATACAAAGTCAATTAAGAGATCTAGGACTCCACAAGGTAACGGAGGCTCAGAAATTAGAGCTAGAGAAGTCCATAAAGTTGCAGGAAGTACTAGAGGTAATCAAGGGGCTAAAAGGAGGCAAGGCACCGGGTTTGGATGGATACACGGGGAAATTTTATAAAGTATTTGGAAGGGAATTAGCCCCAATATTGGTGAGAGTTGGAAATGCAAACTTTGGAGGAAATGGGCTACCTAATAGCATGAAAATAGCGGGTATAACAGTATTACCTAAACCAGGAAGGGACCCAACATGTTGTGGATCATATAGACCTATATCATTATTAAATATAGATGTTAAGATACTTGCAAAGGTCATGGCCGACCGCCTAGCCCGTATAATGCCACAACTTATACACCCAGATCAATCTGGTTTTATATTAAATAGAAAGGTTGCTGATAACATCAGACGGACATTGAATATTATTTGGGGGGCGCAAAGAAGAGGAGACTCGCTGACGCTGTTAGCAATAGACGCCGAGAAAGCGTTCGATAGAGTGGAGTGGGAATATCTATGGGAGGTAATGAGGGTAATGGGAATGGGAATACCATTTATAGAATGGATAAAAGGGCTATATGCATCACCGACTGCAAGATTAAAGATTAATGGGGGATACTCTGAAATTTTCCATATCCAGAGGGGTACACGTCAGGGATGCCCGCTATCGCCCCTATTGTTCGCGTTGTCTATTGAACCCCTGGCACAGAGAATTCGAACCATGAAGGAGGTGAGGGGAATAAAACTAGGTGGAAAGGAACATAAAATAGCGTTATTCGCTGATGACATTCTATTTTACGTGGGCCAACCGATGCACACTCTACCTGTCATAGTTAAGGAACTTGAAGTATATGGGAGACAAGCAGGATTTAAAGTAAATTACGACAAATCTGAAATAATGGGAATTACAATAACAGAGGCAGAGTGTAATTATCTGAAGGAAAGGTGCAATTTTAAAATAACGGAACTGGGTTTCCGGTATCTAGGAATAAAAATTCCCAAAGATTTACAGAATCTATATGCTTGGAATTATGAACCCCTGCTTAGTTCAGTGAGGAGGGATTTGAATAGATGGGGGTCAGGATTGCTGTCGTGGTGGGGACGAATAGCAGTAATAAAAATGAATATCCTGCCAAGACTTCTATTTTTGTTTCAGACATTACCCATCCCAGTACCGACCAGAGAGTTGACAAGATTACAATCAGAATTAGGGAAATTTACCTGGGGGAGAAAGCCGGCCAGGTTACCCAAGAGGATAATGTGGGGAAGAGTACAGGAAGGAGGAAGAGAACTGCCAAACATGCAATGGTACTACTGGGCAGGACAAATCACACAAATAGCAGAATGGTGTAAGGTAGACTTGTCACATATAACCACATTAGAACAAGTGTTTGTCAGAGAGGGATATTTGGAGGGTCTTCTGTGGGCCTCCCTTCCTGAACAAAGTTATGGGAAACTGACTCTAAACCCGTTTATAACACATCTACTAACACTTTGGGGTACCTTAAAAAAGAAATTAAGGGGGACACAACAGAGATCCTCATATGCGTGGATCACACAGGAGGAGGGATTCCCAGCGGGGAAAGAATCAAGGGTCTTCTCCACATGGTTTCAGAAGGGTCTGATCAGATTTCGTGACTTAATGGACGGAGGTCGCATAAGGGCATTTGAAGAACTCCAAGAGAAATATGAATTACAAGAGACAGATAAATACGCATACATGCAAGTCCAACACTTTATTATAACAGAAAAATGGATAAAACACCCACCAGTAGATCATGAGAAATTCGAAAATCTATGGGGAGAAATTGATGTGTCAGGCAGGGGAATCTCCAAGGTATATGGGCACCTTCGGGGCCAAATTTTTAGAAAACATGCTTTTATGGAAGCATGGGAAAAAGACATGGGACAGACATTAAGTGAGACCGAATGGAGGAGGGTGTGTACCGAAGTTAAGAAAACATCAGTTTGTGTGCTGATCAAAGAAAATGCATACAAGATACTAAGTAGATGGTACTATACACCAGAAAAAATTAATAAAATATACCCAGGAGCCTCTGCGGAATGCTGGAGGTGTGGGAAAGAGAAAGGTACATTCTACCATATATGGTGGGAATGTAGCCAGATACAAGAGTATTGGAAGGACATTGTGAACGAATTATCAATGGTCTTGGAGATTCCCTTTCCTCATGAACCTAAATGGTGCTTACTAGGGTGGGGAAACCACAGAGGGCAAAAATGGCAACAAAGAGTTAAACGGATAGGGCTAGCAGCAGCGAAAACGGATATAGCACGCCATTGGAAAAGTAAATTGGGGCCCACAAAGACTGATTGGAAAGTTAAATTAAGGGAGCTCATAGAGTTGGATAAATTAACAGACAAAAGAATAGGGAGATACAATTTTGAAGCAAAAGAATGGACACAATTACAAGTACTCTTGAAAGATACGGAATAAGAAGAAGTTGATATAATATCCTGAGGATTAAAAGAAGGGGGGGGAGGGGGAGGTGAGGGAGGGAGAGGGAGGAGGGAGGGGAGGGAGAAAATGTATAAAATATAGAGAAGCATTGTTATATTATTATGAGAAATGGAGTGTTACGTTATGATATAACGCAGTTGTGATATTGTGTTTTCAATAAAATATATAAATTACAAAAAAAAAAGGAGTTTCTCCCTTATATGGTAGGGAAGCCCCACCCATCACATCCCATGATGCACTGGGCATGGCAGGGTGCTGCCGTTTTGGAGGCGGCGCTGGGAGGAATAGGAAGTGCTACTCCCTCCTCCACTACTATAAGGGATGGGGGGGGGGGGGGTAAGGGGGCCGCTAGACCACCAGGGCAAGTGGGGAGTGGGGGTATGTAGCCCACAGGACCGCCAGGGTGTTACTTTTTGTGTTGGGGGTTAGGGGTCCTAGAGGTCCACCGAACCTTCAGCCCCATGTCACTGTCCGGGGGTGTGTGGGGGCTTGGGGGGCACTAGGCCTGGACTGACAGTGGCAGTCTGGGCTGCCTGGCATGGATGGGGGGTGGGGGGAGGGGGGAGGAGGAAGAGTCTTCTCTAATGTCAGATCCGAACTAGCATAGGGTTAAGGCACTATTCGGCCCGTATGATCAAAATGCAGTGCTCTGATCATACAGGTGAAATACCGAAGACCTACATTTAAATATAATTTAAATGAGCTCTGCGGTATTCCCTGTGCGCTCGCTCCAGACCTCCTCTGATCATCTGCGCTGGGTAAATGTGGGCGCTAGTGGCCTCTAGCACCTCCATTTACTTTAGATTATCGGGTCCTAAGTTTATAGCTGAGGCAACGCAGGCTTAAGTGACTTATCCAAGATAACAAGGAGCTGAAGTGGAATTTGAACCAGGTTGCCCTTATTCTCATTTGCCTAATCCTTGGATAATGACAGCAAAGCCACAGCATAATGTAGTGGGTAATAAGAGTCAGCAGAACCAGCCCTGTGGCTGAGGAGACTAGCACTGTGCACATCAACGCAGTGGTGTAGCCACAGGTGGGCCTGGGTGGGCCAGGGCCCACCCACTTAGGGCTCAGGCCCAGCCAACAGTAGCAGACATTTAGCGGTAGCTGGTGGGGATCCAAAGCTCCGTCAGCTGAAGACTTCCGCCTAATGGTGACAAAAAACGCTACTCTCAACGATACCGGAACCTGCGCATGCTCAGTTTTCAGCACATGCCTTCTGCAGACTGCCAAGGTGGAAAGAAGCGTTTTCCTGCCAGCTTAAGATATTTTTTTGGTGGTGGTGGTGTGGAGAACACTTGGTGCCCACCCCCACCCAAAATCTGTTGTCTGGCTATGCCCCTGCATCCATGGCGAGGATGTCATCGGTTTGAAGCCCCCTTGTTGGGCAGAACTGGGGATGATGGGGAGACGTCCAAAATACACTGGGAAATGTATGCACACCAACTAGCAATTTCCTGTGTGCATTCAATTTCCAAAGGGGAAACATGCACACATGTTCCCCGTTGAGATTCGGTGTAATTTGGGTGCATGCTCTTGGCAGCTAGATGTAACACTGCCTTCGTATTCTGCTGCTGCTGCAGGAAGAAAGCATTAGTTCACCTCGCTCACTTCGGTTCAGTCACGATGAAAACCCACACATTTTCCCCACAGGCTACTTTCTTCATGTGTGGTGACATACGTCAGGAACAGCAGGATTAGAAGACGCTTTTGGGGGAAAAATACGGTTTAATAATCACCCAGGAACATAACAGCCTGAAGGACACAAATGTTATTACAGGTGACAGAGAAAAGAACCCCATAACACGCGGCTGGGAACAGCAAGAGGCAGCTCGTAGATTTAGAAGCCGGAGGTGTACAATTTATCAAACGGTAGTTAAAAATAATTATAGAAACTGTTTGCTCTTCTCCTCTGTACGTCAGCAAATCACTCCTCCCCTCCCCCCCCCCCCCCCCCAATATTTTAATTCCATGGTTGGTGTTGCTTTAAAAACACTGACCGTGGCCTAAAAGTTATATGTGGAAATTCAGCGTCAAGCCGTACCTGGATACAGAAGCTGAGCATGAAGGTATAAGATAACGGTCAGAAATTATCTGAATACTGAAGATAACTATCTGAACAAATTAACACAATTGAAATCACCCATTATTATTGTGTTGCCCAGTTTGTTTGCGTCCCTAATTTCCTTTAACATTTCTGCATCCGTCTGTTCATCCTGGCCAGGCGGACGGTAGTACACTCCTATCACTATCCTTTTCCCCTTTACACATGGAATTTCAATCCATAGGGATTCCAAGAAGTGTTTTGTTTCCTGCAGAATTTTCAATCTATTTGATTCAAGGCTCTTGTTAATATACAATGCTACCATGCCACCATTTCGATCCACCTTATCACTACGATATTATTTGTACCCCGGTATGACAGTGTCCCACTGGTTTTCCTCCTTCCACCAGGTCTCAGAGATGCCTATTATATCTTATTTTTCACTTAGTGCAATATATTCTAACTCTCCCATCTTAGGCTCCTGGCATTCGCATATAGACATTTCAAACTGTTTGTTGTTTCTGTTTACATCATGCTCAGTACTTGACAGTATTAATTTGCAATCTTTTGCTTGTTTTTTTATTTTTATTTAAGGACACCTGATCTATGGTCTCTTTTGCAACCTCACTATCAGGATGCCCTATCTTCCCTGTTTTGGTGATATCTTTGAAAGATACCTTATCCCGAACCATGTGCTTTTGAGCGACTGTCAGCCTTCCTCCCCCCCCCCCCCCCGTTTCTAGTTTAAAAGCTGCTCTATCTCCTTTTTAAATGCCAATGCCAGCAGCCTGGGCTCACCCTGGTTAAGGTGGAGCCCATCCTATCGGAATAGGCTCCCCCTTCCCCAGAATGTTGCCCAGTTCCTAAATGAGTGGAGGAGCGGCCTAGTGGTTAGGGTGGTGGACTTTGGTCCTGGGGAACTGAGTTTGATTCCCACTTCAGGCACAGGCAGCTCCTTGTGACTCTGGGCAAGTCACTTAACCCTCCATTGCCCCATGTAAGCCGCATTGAGCCTGCCATGAGTGGGAAAGCGCGGGGTACAAATGTAACAAAAATAAAATAGATACTATTGGAGATTCTACATGGAATGTTGCTACTATTGGACATTCTACATGGAATGTTGCTACTATTGGAGATTCTACATGGAATGTTGCTATTCCACTAGCAACATTCCATGTAGAAGGCTGCGCAGGCTTCTGTTTCTGTGAGTCTGACGTCCTGCACGTGCAGGATGTCAGTCTCACAGAAGAAGCAGAAGCCTGCCTTCTAGTAGCAACCGTGGAGGGGGAGTGGCCTAGTGGTTAGGGTAGTGGACTCTGGTCCTGAGGAACTGAGTTTGATTCCCACTTCAGGCACAGGCAGCTCCTTGTGACTCTGGGCAAGTCACTTAACCCTCCACTGCCCCACGTAAGCTGCATTGAGCCTGCCATGAGTGGGAAAGCGCAGGGTACAAGTGTAACAAAAATAAAATAGATACTATTGGAGATTCTACATGGAATGTTGCTACTATTGGAGATTCTACATGGAATGTTGCTATTCCACTAGCAACATTCCATGTAGAAGGCTGTGCAGGCTTCTGTTTCTGTGAGTCTGACGTCCTGCACGTACGTGCAGGACGTCAGACTCACAGAAGCAGAAGCCTGCGCGGCCACATTGGTGATCTGCAAGGGCCGACTTCTACATGGAATGTTGCTAGTGGAATAGCAACATTCCATGTGGAATCTCAAATATTAGCAATAGTGGAGGAGTGGCCTAGTGGTTAGGGTGGTGGACTTTGGTCCTGAGGAACTGAGGTTGATTCCCACTTCAGGCACAGGCAGCTCCTTGTGACTCTGGGCAAGTCACTTAACCCTCCACTGCCCCACGTAAGCTGCATTGAGCCTGCCATGAGTGGGAAAGCGCGGGGTACAAATGTAACAAAAATAAAATAGATACTATTGGAGATTCTACATGGAATGTTGCTACTATTGGACATTCTACATGGAATGTTGCTACTATTGGAGATTCTACATGGAATGTTGCTATTCCACTAGCAACATTCCATGTAGAAGGCTGCGCAGGCTTCTGTTTCTGTGAGTCTGACGTCCTGCACGTGCAGGATGTCAGTCTCACAGAAGAAGCAGAAGCCTGCCTTCTAGTAGCAACCGTGGAGGGGGAGTGGCCTAGTGGTTAGGGTAGTGGACTCTGGTCCTGAGAAACTGAGTTTGATTCCCACTTCAGGCACAGGCAGCTCCTTGTGACTCTGGGCAAGTCACTTAACCCTCCACTGCCCTACGTAAGCTGCATTGAGCCTGCCATGAGTGGGAAAGCGCAGGGTACAAGTGTAACAAAAATAAAATAGATACTATTGGAGATTCTACATGGAATGTTGCTACTATTGGAGATTCTACATGGAATGTTGCTATTCCACTAGCAACATTCCATGTAGAAGGCTGTGCAGGCTTCTGTTTCTGTGAGTCTGACGTCCTGCACGTACGTGCAGGACGTCAGACTCACAGAAGCAGAAGCCTGCGCGGCCACATTGGTGATCTGCAAGGGCCGACTTCTACATGGAATGTTGCTAGTGGAATAGCAACATTCCATGTGGAATCTCAAATATTAGCAATAGTGGAGGAGTGGCCTAGTGGTTAGGGTGGTGGACTTTGGTCCTGAGGAACTGAGGTCGATTCCCACTTCAGGCACAGGCAGCTCCTTGTGACTCTGGGCAAGTCACTTAACCCTCCATTGCCCCATGTAAGCCGCATTGAGCCTGCCATGAGTGGGAAAGCGCGGGGTACAAATGTAAAAAATAATAAATAACTATATTGCCGAATATTGGCGGTACACAGATAACTTCCAGCTCTGTCCCCAGCTAATACAGCTGAATATTGAGGCAATTAAGGGATATTTATTTATGAGGATTTATTTACCGCATTTTTCAAGGAATTCACTCAAGGTAATGTACAGCAAGAATAAGTCAAACATAAGCAATAGACAATTCCAGCAGTACGAATATTCACATAACAGTTAGGAAAGGGATGGTAAAGAAGACCAAGAATACCGGAATACCTCTGTAGCACTCCACGTGGTGTGACCCCACTTTGAGTACTGCACTCAGTTCTGGTCGCCATATCTCAAAAAAGATATAGCGGAATTAGAAAAGGTCCAAAGAAGAGCGACCAAAATGATAAAGGGGATGGAACTCCTCTCGTATGAGGAAAGGCTAAAGAGGTTAGGGCTCTTCAGCTTGGAAAAGACATGGATGAGGGGAGATATGATTGAGGTCTACAAAATCCTGAGTGGTGTAGAACAAGTACTACTACTACTACTACTTAACATTTCTAAAGCGCTACTAGGGTTACGCAGCGCTGTACAATTTAACACAGAGGACAGTCCCTGCTCGAAGGAGCTTACAATCTAAAGTGCAGTCAATCAAATTGGGGCAGTCTAGATTTCCTGAATAGATGTATAATGGTTAGGTGCCGAAAGCGACACTGAAGAAATTCTCCAGTGAACTATTTATTTTCTGAACAATTTTCCTGCTGATCTGAATCCCCGGTCCCCAATCCAGTTTCTACGCTAAGAATTCTCTTTTTTTCCCCCGAGGTCTAAGATGCCGAACTCCATCTCCTCTTGTTCCTCCCCCATCTTGCCTTCTTTTTCTACCTGGATTGATTGCCGTGGGGTCTCTTTATGGCTTCCTTCTTACACTGGCTGCGACTCTACTGACAGAATGCGGAAAGCAGTGCAGACGCTACAGGCCCTGTTGACTAAGGAGCATGAGCATTTTTAACACGCCTACAATTAGCGCGCGCTAACCGTGTAGGTGCCTACAGGGATATTGTAGGCACGTACACAGTTAACACGTGTACATGGTTAACGTGCGTTAAAGATGCACCTATAATGCAGTTTAGTAAACAAGGCCTTGCATTTCAGAGCTGAAATTGGTTTTGACCAATGCCTACAGGGTTCTAAAGCGCAAATGCCAACTGGACATTGTCAGGTTATTATGATGTATAATCTACCCCTTGGGTCTGTAAATTTCCACTCTAATTTCAAATTGTGGTCAAGTATCTCCTCTTCATACACAAACCCCAAAGCTACAGTGCAGTATCGAAGACAAAACCACAGAGAGATCCTCTGAGTGGTTCTTACCTGTTCATGTCATCCAGATTGTCCGCTGCAAAATAAAAGCTTTTGATCTTGGGATGGCAAGCCTTAAAAGCACTGTGAAAAGAAGGAGAAAGAAAAGGTGCCTCAGCCACACGGTTCATAAACAGCTTCAAAACAGGGGAAGGGTGCTGGGGACAATTTTCAATGCGAACGGTTTCCCCATGTCATTCGTAGGAGCTCTGTTTTGTTTTCAATTTTTGTTTCAGGGGGTGATAGTGGGTATTGTCCTTTTGGCTTAAAAACATCATGAAATGACTTGGGAAAACGTACATTTAACTTGATCAAGTTGGGATGGAGTCTTGCGAATAGTGTGAGCTACACGGGAATGGCACCTTGAGGACTGGCGGTAGAGGTGTTAACCCCACTGACAGTGTTGTTAGAGTTAAATGTTTCACCATGTGGATGATGTATCAGAAGTCATTGGATTCTAAGGGCCCCTTTTACGGCAGCGGGTAAAAGGGAAGTCTCTCCTGTAGGAAATGGCCGTGCGGCGTGAGGAATTTGAGGGTGAGAGGGAGAATAAAGGCACATGGAGGAATGAGGAGGATCGATAGGGAGGGAGACTGGGTAGAGAAAGGAAGGAGACTTTTTCCCCTGGGGGATTGGAGAAAAGGAAAAGACTACAATTCCCAGCAGCCCCCGAGTAGGTCCCATGGTAGATACAGGGACTTCAATCCTCAACAGGAGAAGGGCAAGAGAAGGGAGTTGGAAAAACCTGTCCCAGAGAGCCAGGATGAGGGAAGGAGTTCTGAACCTGCTCAATCAAGCGAATGGAGAGCAGCTGAGCAATGGGTGTGGGGAGGAACCTGTGGACTGGAAAGGGGAAGAAAAGAGGGAGGAACTAGAGCAAGAGGAGCAGATGGAGATTGCTGCTCTGACTAAACTGGAAGGAAAGGAGGTGGAACAGGAGAGGGCTGCTCGGGAGGAGAGCCTGGTAGAAGAAGGGAAAAGGTGGCTATCCCACGAGGGGAGCTGAGAGAACAGGTTTACCACGGAAGGGTCATGCGGGTGGTGGTCAGGGTATAATGCTGGCCTGGTTGGGGAGGGACCCTTGCCACTCTCCCTAGGTGGATTTCTTTTGAAAGGGAGAGAGGAGGAGTGGTGGCTTTGGGCATAACTACTATACATGAACTACTGGGGAGTTTGAACCCTTTCTGAACTGCTGTGTTTTGCCTAACTGCTGACATGAACTGCTGTGAAGGGATTAAAACCTTTCTGGAGCTACTGTGTTTGGAGAATTACTTTGCATACCTGCTATACATGAACTGCTGGGAGTTTGAGCCCTTTTTGAGCTACATTGTTTGAAGAATTGCTTTGCTAAACTGCTTTATATGAACTGCTGAGATTTTGGAACCTTTTTGGGGTTTTTTTTAATTTTTGTTTTGAATACTATGCTGTTGGACTGCTGTGCTTCTTGAGAAATGCTCTGGTGGGAACTACCTTTGGAGGAGCAGTTGACACAAAGGGATTACAATAAAGTATAATGATCTGACCTTGTGGATTGTCATGTGCTCTTTAGCAGAGGATTACAGCACACAGCTCAGCTAAAGGGCTGAGGGACTAAAGAGTCTCCTGGTGCAGGAGATTTTTCCAAGAGTCTCCCGGTGGTGGAGACCTTACAGCGTCCATTTCGGGAGGGGGGGAGTCCTTACCACCACTCACTGAGGTGGCGATAAGGCTCCTGCACTAGCCCGGCGGTAACTGGGAAGCGCGCGACACTGACCAATTACCGCCGGGTACACTCCGGCACTACAAAAATGAATATATATTTTGTAGCGCTGGACATGACGGTGCACTAGGGGTGGGAAGTACCACTGGGCTGCTGCGGTAGCCTGGTGGTACTTCCTGTTTAGTCAGCAGTAAGCCCACGTTCGGCTTACCGCCGCTTAGTAAAAGGGGCCCTAAGTTAAGTACAGTTATATTTAATTCTAACGCTGATAAGTGTGAATCGATTCTTTTCTCTCCCGCCCACCATTCACCAGTCCCTGTCCCTCTCTTAGAAGGCACAACCTTAGCTTTCAAGGACTTAGTCAAGATTCTGGGTGTCACATTTGACTCGGCTCTATCCTTCAAACCTCACACAGATTCGATTCTTCGTGCTTCCTATTTTGCTCTACCTCCTTCCTGCCACGTTTTTGCATCCATTTATTCATGTACTGGTTATTTCTCGTTTTGGACTGTTGTAACTCCCTTCTTGCAGGCTTACCTTTTACAGAGTATAAAACGCTTACAACTCATCCAATCAACAGCAAATTACTTCACAACGCACAACGTTTTGATCATGTGACTCCTCTTCTGATTTCTGAACACTGGCTTCCTATTTCCTCCTGAATAAAATTCAAGAGTCTACTGTTGGTATATAAATCTAGGTCCCCCTTCTGCCCCTCTCTATCTGAACGGGCATCTTATTCCCTACTCTCCTTTATGTTGTCTTAGATCGGCTGATAAATAATCTCCTTTCCTTACCGCTGCCCTCTTCTATCCGTCTCACCAGTACTCGAGATTCTGCTTTTAGCTATTTAGGTCCATGACAGATTCGGGATCAACCCACCATTGCATCTTTCAAACTGGCACTAAAAACTCACCTTTTCACAACTGCATTTGATCCTCACTCATAACCCTCTGCTTTTGCCCAATTTTTCTGATTTCCTCCCTCTCCATTCTCCTCTCCTCCCCTCCTTCTCACTGTACGGTCCCCCCCCCCCCTCCATTCCTTCTCCTTCTCCTTTTTCTTCTACGCCCCAGTTTTTAATTTGTTTGTAAACCTCATTGAAGCCTTGGCTAAGCCCCATGCGGTATATATCAATCATGTGAAATAAGTAAATAAATAAAAAATTGTGCACACAGAACATTGCTTTTAGCATGGGAGTTGTTATTGAGAAATACGGTATCTAATATAGAGTCACAAGGACTGATGATTTAAATTTGGGGCTTACGATTAGTTCAAGTTATTAGCTCACTGCTTTTTGGTTCACTAATTTATTTATTTCCACAAATTTGATATACTGTAGGGTTAGAGCTGGGCTGGAGGGAAAGGAGAGAGGTGCTTGCTGGACCCAAGGGAGGGGGTGGAGAAGGGGGAGGAGAGGCTTCAAAGCAGTTTGCAGATTGACAGCCATCATTCACTTATTTTTCACTAGGGTTTCAGTTAATGTGTGTCCACGTTTCCCTGGTACTCGGGTATTTATCACTACATACATTTACTATGAGCGCTTAAAAATGTGCTGCTATGAAGACGTAGACAATTTTTGCTTCGAAAACCAGGTGTCCTTCAGTTGGGCGCTACCTTTTACCTACGCTATCCTTGCAAGTGTGTAATCTGTTACCAGTCAGTGAAGTATGTTTTTTATGAATCTTTACATCTTACAGAATTTCTTGTTGCCAGAAGATCTTGAGGATAATATTAACATAAATAGAGCTATGATTGAATTAGGAACTCTTTGTTTAGACAGGTTTAATAATTCTTACTATATTTCTTTAAATATTCCACTTGTGTAACTCTTGGATCATAAAATAGAGGACTTGAGAGTACTTAAATTTGGTAAACTATAATTTTGAATTTATATGGATGTATTTGTTTTTTTCTTGATGAAGTACCTTTTCTGTTCAAGTTGAAATGCTTGATGAATAATGTAAAATTAAATTTAAAAAAAATGTGCTGCTAGGTCACACTTCCTCCTATCTCTTCATCTTTAGCAACTAAGGATCCAGTAAGCTCCTCCCATGCCCTCTCAATCAGTCAGGCATGGTTATCCAAAAGGATTTTTCTGTTCTACCTAAATGTGACAAATGAAGCCTATCATTGCATTAGTATTGCAGATGCAAATGAATCCAAACCATGTATAAACACACACGCAAGCACACACATACACATACATATATATATATAGACCGCCTGATGGTTAAAACCATTTAACCAGCCAGGAACGGCTCCTGGACGGTTAAATGGCACTTAAGTGGCTATCTATAATATCGAATGAGAGACAGCTATCTATCTCCTGCTGAATATTGCTGGTTAGCATTTAGTGGATAGCTGGTTATATAAGCGATATAATGGCTATCTGCCAATAGTCAGGGCATCGCCAGCTAAGTTTAGAAATAGCTGGAATAGTCGGTATAAATTTAACTGGCCAGCACTGAATATTGGGCTTGACTGGTTAAATTTAAACCGGCCCAAAAACATCCAGATATTCAATGCCGGTCACTGGATATGGCCTGGCATTTAATATCCGATCTCATCAGTGACTGCGGGTGGCAGCCAGGCCACCTCCTGCAGTCTGAATATCGGGCCTAGAATTTGAAAAAATTGACTTACTATTTCTTTCGGCATTCACTGGCTCTATCAATCTTAAACTCGGGTAGACTGATAAATCCCTCCGCTTTTTCTTCCTATGGAAGTAATATTTTTGTTAGGTAGGTGATGCATAGGAGGTGCCCAATGGACTGCAAAATGATGACGAAATGTAACATTAGGTTTCCTGTATAAAGACTCCACAAGTGGGTGGGGGTTTTTTTTTTGTTTGACTTTAATGTTTCCTCCTAGTCTTTGGGGCTTCCAGATGAATCAAGACTTAGGCTGGGATCTGGAGTCTTCAATTTTCATTTGCAACTATGTAGGGTTCCCCCCCCCCCCAATATTTTATGCCCCATTTCATCTTATGTTTGTCTAGGCATGTCAGTGACAGTCCTTGGCCAGGGAGGCCTTGCTAACTGGCAGACAGAACCACACAAAAAGCAGTCTTATCTTTGCCTGGTTAACTATCTGGGCACCAAGACTGAATATCGTCCAATGCCCGGATAAGATCTGGGTGGTGGTCTCTAGTCCTGTGCTTAGCCATCTCACTCATCTCCCGGAAGAGCATGGCCATCCCTCCTCTTTTTTCCAAAAGAGCATTGGGGCATCCCCCTGCCTCCAATGCCACCTCCCTCCCACTCCCCCCCCCCGAAAGAGAATTCGGACATCCACTTGCCTCTGATCTCCCAACTATCCCTCTCCCTCGAAAGAGAATCATGCCTCTCAACAGTGATCCCCCCACCCCACACACCATTTAGGCCCCCTGGACCAACCTTTCTAATGCCTGGTGGTCTAGCTTAGAAAAGGCTGGAGAGATGCCGAATCGCTCATGCCCTTTGCAGCTCCCACTTCAAAATGGCTGCCCCAACCTCTAATGGCAGCCTCACTGTACTATCAAAGTACTGCAAGATTGCAGCTAGAGGTCACGGCAGCCATTTTAAAGTTGGAGCTGCGATGGGCAGAAGCGAGTGGGCATCAGATTTGGCCAGATACACTTCTGCTAGTCCCGGCCGATATAGGTCTTGGTATGAGAAGAAAGCACTACAAGGAAGCATTGCTCCACAGAAAGAGCTGTAAATGCATGACACAGCCTCCTAGGGGAGGTTGGGGGGGGGGGGGGGGGGAGGAAGCCCAAATCATGAGATGATAGTAGATAAGGACCAACAGGCCCACCCATTCTGCTTGGTTGTTCCCATCTACTGAGCCCCAAGCTACTGAGATACCACAGTCACATAGGACCAACATTAGACAATGCACAATGACCCCCTGTGACATGGGGCCCTGGGCAGCTGCCCTAGTTGCCCACCACTAACGCCGGCACTGCAGTCATGTTAGTATTTTGTGAAATTCCCTATCAACTGTGCATCCAAATAATTTTCAGTGTCTTGGACTAAGGTCCTCCACCCTTTGAAATTTTAGGCTATCACAAAATTGCTTCCCTTCTTACCTCTTCATTAATATACCAGTACAAGGAGGTATCCTTCAGAACGAACCAATATTTCTTCCACTTCTGAGAAAAGTAACTCTTGGCATCTTTCTTTTTCCAGAGCCAGCCTTCGCAGTCTCCTCGACCAAGGTCTTTGCAGGAAATGCGCCTTTTGCTCTTGCCCGGAACAGGACCTGAAAACAGCAGGATTTGTTTATGCAAACTGTATTACAGGGGCTAAAACTGGTAAAAGAAGGTTTGGTAGATTAAAAACAAATGGATCAATATGCCGGCACCAATCCCGGTACTGGCACTGAAAATGCAGGTGCCGGTGGCCTCACGCAAATTAACTGGGTAGTGGGTTGAACATTTGAGAGGAAAAAACACCTATGCTTCCCCCTCCTAGAGACCCCTCTACCGATGACCTCCACCACCCCCTAAAAGATCATCTGCCCTCCCAATGACTCCTAGGAAGAGTAACCCCCCTCCTGAACCACCCACTGGAGCATTTGCCCTTATATGGAAGGCTGACCTAGCATTAGTACTGCAAGACTACCACTAGAGGTCATGGTTTCCATTTTGAACCTGGACCTGGCATGGCAGGTACAACTGATGATTGCTTCTGTCTGCCCTACCCTAGATCACTACTAGGGATGCCTTAAAATAGGCCTGGGGGGGTGGGGGAACCTAATGGAGAGTTTTCAGGAGGGGAGGATGCTTGGGGTGGGGGGATCTCTTCCGTGGAGGCTTTGGAAGGGGTAAGTATAGGTATTTTCCCTGTTGCCCAGTTACCTAACTGGGTAGCAGGCAGAATATTGCCACTACCCAATGAATTGCCCAGCTCTGCCCTGACTTTGCCCCCAGACCACTCCAGCATTATCTAGATAGTGCTGTGATGGTCAGGGGGGATATTCAGCAGCACTAGTTGGGTAAAGCTGGAGTCTCTTCTGGCTGATTAACTCACTTTAAATATCGAGCTCAATGATTCTACTATGTAAAAGATGGCAAAGTATGTTTTAAGTTCATGATATTGCCATTTTAACCATCTTTCCCTATTTGTGACTGTCCCCGAGATAGGGGGCTTTTGTTTGCTGCAGAGAAACTCCCTTGTAATCAAGGGAGTAGCCAGAGTTAAATTGTGGAGGGGGCCTGGGGATGGAATGGGGAGGCCAAGCATTTTCTCTCTTTCCCCCTCCTCCAGCCGCTGCCACATCATACCTTTGCTGGCGGGGATGATCAAGCTCCACCAACTGAAGAAATCTGCCACTGAAGCCCCCGCCTGTGCAGCGAGGAAGCCGGAGGGAGCTTTAGCCTCTGATGCTAACACTTCCGCACATGCTCAGTTTAATGCAGGAACTGAGATTGTGCAGAAGTGCCAGCATCGCTGGCTGAAGCACCCCACCAACCTCTTGCTGCTCAGGCAGCACGGACAGGGGTTCCAGCGGCGAATCTCGTTCTCTGGCAGGGCTTGAGCATGCCTGCCAGCTATACGTCTGGTGCCGCAAGTTTGAAGGGGGCCTGAGCCCCAAGAACGAGACCCCCGCCTCCTCCACCCTGTGGCTACGCCACTGCTTGTAACGCTCAGGTGCTAGAAGCCCTGAATGGGAACTCAGGCTAATACGTTCTAGTCCTGTTTTAGATACGGAATCTGTGCAGCTCTGGGAAAACTTAAATTTTACATTTGTTTTAGGTCCTCACTGTTCCAAGGGTTCTTACCTAGTGTACACAAAGTTAACTGTCTGCCAGATGCAAAGGGGTGGGGGACTGAGGGAACATGATCGAACTATTCTGAGGCCTTATAAGACAAGGCCCAGAGAGCGTCTTGCTGGAGCATTCATTTGCACATCCAACAGAGAGATTCCTTATTCTCCTCCCTGTACTTTTCAATGCTTATCTCTGCTATGTCGTTCTCCAGCCAGGGCCGCCGGGCCCTGGGCAACCCGCCCATGCTGCCCCCCTCCCCGAGGTCGTTGCCGCCGCTCCCCCCTCCACCCGCCTCCCTCCGTCCACCACCGGGACGGGCCCCCTGCATTGAAATCACAGCGCCTCTCACCTCTGTGTGAAAGCGCTGCAGGCAGCAGGGCAGCAGATCGCCTCCCTTCGGCCCTCCTTCCCTCGCGGAAGTTACGTCAGACGAGGGTGGGATGCAGGGAGGGAAGAAGGCCTGAAGGGAGGCGATCTGCTGCTGCCCGCAGCGCTTTCACATGGAGGTGAGAGGCGCTGTGATTTCAATGCAGAGGGCCCGGTAGCAAACGGTCGACGACAGAGGGCAGGTGGGACTGCGGTGCTGGGCCTGGGGAATTTTGTCCCCCCTGCCCGCCCCTCTTGGCGGCTATGCTTACAGCTAGAGGCTTCTGGGACTGATCCAAGGTCTCTGTAAAGCAGACTTCTTGTGAGTGATTCTTACATCTCCCCTGTCCAGTTTAGTGAGCAGAAGGGCAAAAACCTGGGTCTCCCTCATAGCAGTAAGTTGCACTGCTCCCAATGATCTGCCTTTAGCTGGATAACAAGGAGGCACATGCGTACAGGCCAAGCAGTTGCTGCACCACCTGCTTAAAGCGGCTGATAGCAGGAGGTAGGAGCCAAGTCGCAATCATAAATTCCTCCCCCTACCAGACATTCATGGGGCCAGTAGCTAGGAGAAAGAGAAAGGGAATGAGCCTTGATATACTGCCTTTCTGTGGTTTTTACAACTACATTGAGTAGAGAGGTATGGTAGCCGTGTTAGTCCACTTTTAAAGGTAATCAGTAGAAATAAAACATGGAAAAGAAAATAAGATGATACCTTTTTTATTGGACATAACTTAATACATTTCTTGATTAGCTTTCGAAGGTTGCCCTTCTTCCTCAGATCGGAAATAAGCAAATGTGGTAGCAGATAGTGTATATAAGTGAAAACATTCAAGCATTACTATGACAGTAAAATAGATACCATTGGAGATTCTACATGGAATGTTGCTACTATTGGAGATTCTACATGGAATGTTGCTATTCCACTATTCTAGAAGGCTGCGCAGGCTTCTGTTTCTGTGAGTCTGACGTCCTGCACGTATGTGCAGGACGTCAGACTCACAGAAGCAGAAGCCTGCGCAGCCACATTGGTGATCTGCAAGGGCCGATTTCTACATGGAATGTTGCTAGTGGAATAGCAACATTCCATGTAGAATCTATAGAAATCAAACAAAATAAAACATGGAAAAGAAAATAAGATGTCACCATTTTTTATTGGACATAACTTAATACATTTCTTGATTAGCTTTCGAAGGTTGCCCTTCTTCGTCAGATCGGAAATATGCAAATGTTGGTCGATGACAGTATATATAGGTGAAACATCAAAGCATTCCATGTTTTATTTTGTTTGATTTCTGTTGATTACCTTTAAAAGTGGACTAACCCGGCTGCCACACCTCTCTACTCGAGATGGAAGATACCGCATACCGGGGGCGTAGCTGCGTGGGGCCACAGGGGCCTGGGCCCCCGCGGATTTCGACCTGGACCCCCCTACCGCCGTTAACCCTCCCCCGCCTACCGCCAACCCTTTCCCCGCCTACCGCCGTCACCTACCCCGAGGTCCGCTCCTGCCGGTTTTTTAAACTATTACTTCAGCTGGCGGGGGACCCCAACCCCCGCCAGCCCAGCCGAGGTCTTCTTTAACTTCATCTTCATCCTCGTGCTGTTAAAGCTGCATGATGCATCCTTCCAGTTGGACGGAGTTTGACGTCGCAGCACGTTGTTCGGACGTCAACGTGCTGCGACGTCAAACTCTGTCCAACTGGAAGGATGCATCATGCAGCTTTAACAGCACGAGGATGAAGATGAAGTTAAAGAAGACCTCGGCTGGGCTTCAGCTGAAGTAATAGTTTAAAAAAACGGCAGGAGCGGACCTCGGGGTAGGTGACGGCGGTAGGCGGGGAAAGGGTTGGCGGTAGGCGGGGGAGGGTTGACGACGACGATGACGGCGTGGGGGGGGGGGCGGCGGTAGGGGGGGTTATAATGTGCCCCCCCCACTCTAGCCCCTGCCTCCCCCTACCGCCGAATCTCAGATACGCCCCTGCCGCATACAGCCGCATGAAAAAGCAAATGAACAAACTTACGGAAAAAGAAGCAAAAGTGAACAGTCATCTTTACTTTCCGACAATCTGCAGAGGCTGCCACTGGAATATTCAGAACATCCCTACTACGGGGTGCTCATTAAAATTCTTGGGGGCTGGAATAAAATTATTGTTACCTTTGTTTCTTTTCTTGCTCTTCTGCTGCAGGGAAGAATGCTGAAATGTCTGAAAGCAAACAGAGACATGCAAACAGTGAAAAATGGAGGCTGTAAAGAAAGACATTTCAGCCAACTGAGATTTAAACTAATTTTTTCCTCAGGTTCTGCTTATCAAGCCCCTGCCGTTTGGAATGCACTTCCCATTCAAATTAGAAAGATACGGGATTATTTCCTTTTTAGGAAAGCATTGAAAACTTTTCTCTCCAAGAAATATGTCAGTTTTATTGGTTTCGTTGCATCCTTCTGTAACCTGTTTTGTAATCTGTTCAAAATTCTGCTGCACAATGTATATTCCGCCAGTGTCACTATGCTGCTTACTGTATATTAGCCCTCTCCTTGTCACTTCATTGGCTCCCTATCCGTTTCTGCATATAGTTCAAACTCCTCTTACTGACTTACAAGTGCATTCACTCTGCAGCTCCTCAGTACCTCTCCACTCTCATCTTTCCCTACATTCCTCCAAGGGAACTCTCCGTTCATTGGGTAAATCTCTCTTATCTGTACGCTTCTCTTCCACTGGCAAAGCCAGACTCCGTTCCTTTTATCTTGCTGCAACTTATGCCTGGAATAGACCTCCTGAGTCAGTATGTCAAGCTTCAGCTCTGGCCATCTTTAAATCTAGGCTAACAGCCAGTGGTGTGCTGGTAAATTTTTAACAACAGGCTCTCTCCCCGGTTCACCTCAGCGGCCCCCTCCCCCGTCCACCACTGCGCCCCCCCCCCCCGTCCACCTCTGCGCCCGCCCCAAAATTGCAGAGCTGGCTATAGCCGGGGGGGGGGGGGGGGGGGGCAATGCATTACTCTCTCCAGGAAAAAAAATTAAATGATCCCAGGTTCCAATCTAATTCATGTTTAATGTGGGATAAAATGCCATAAATAAGTAAATAAATATAAACTTTTAATGTTGAGCACCTGATTCTCAAAGTGAACATATTCCAAACACTATAATGAAAATAAAATGATCTTTTCTACTTTTGTTGTCTGGTGACTTTGTTTTTCTGATCATGCTGGCCCAGTATCCGATTCTGCTGCTATCTGTCCTCTTCACTCCGTTTCCAGGGCTTCCTTTCCATTTATTTCTTTCCTCCTTTCTTCTTCATTTCTGGTCCTCAGCTTCTGCCTATTTTCTTCATCCATGTGCAGTTTTTCTCCTCTCTTCCTTTTCCCTCATCTCATCTCCTTCCTCACTCTTCTCTGCCCTCCATCCATGTCCAGCATTTCTTCTCTCTCCCCTTCTCTCCCCTGCCCTGCATGCACCCATATCCAGCAGTGACCCTCCTCTCCCCTGCCCTGCATGCACCCATACCCAGCGACCCTCCTCAGCCCTGCCCTGCATGCACCCAGATGTCCAGCAGTTACCCTCCTCTCCCCTGCATGCACCCAGATGTCCAGCAGTTACCCTCCTCTCCCCTGCATGCACCCATGTCCAGCAGTGTACCCTCCTCTTCCCTGCATGCTCCCATGTCCAGCAGTGTACCCTCCTCTCCCCTGCATGCACCCAGATGTCCAGCAGTTACCCTCCTCTCCCCTGCATGCACCCATGTCCAGCAGTGTACCCTCCTCTTCCCTGCATGCACCCATGTCCAGCAGTGTACCCTCCACTCCCCTGCATGCACCCATGTCCAGCAGTGACCCTCCTTTCCCCTGCCCTGCATGCTCCCATGTCCAGCAGTGTACCCTCCTCTTCCCTGCCCTGCATGCACCCATACCCAGCGACCCCCTCCATCCACCCATGCCCAGCAGCGACTCCCTTTTCCCCCCTGCCACCCCCTCCTGAGTTGTTTCGTGAATTATTCTCCTCCCTCCTTCCCTCCTGATCCGGTCCCTCACCGCCCGCTTGTTTTTTGAATTCTTCGGGGCAGGCAGTCTTGCCTGCCCGCTTCCAGCGCTGATTGTCCTCCCTTGCCGATTCGCGCTTCAAAATGGCCGCCGAGATTTCAGCCGAAGTCTCGCGAGGCTGCCTCTGGAAGTCTCGGCTGCCATTTTTAAAGCGCAAATCGGCAAGGGAGGAGGACAGTCAGCGCTGGAAGCGGGCAGGCAAGACTGCCTGCCCCGAAGAATTCAAAAAACAAGCGGGCGGTGAGGCGGATCCGGAGGGAGGGAGGAGAGCCAGAGCCGGCTCGCTATTTTCAACAACCGGCTCGCAAGCCGGAAGAAAATTTAACAACCGGCTCTTGCGAGCCAGTGCGAGCCGGCTCCAGCACACCACTGCTAACAGCCCACCTTTGTGAGGCTGCTTTTAACTCCTATTCACTTGTACAGTACCCATGTCTGTCTTATCATTCCCACCTTAAGTAATTCCCTTACCCCTTATTTGTCCTGTTTGTCTGTTTTGATTAGAATGTAAGCTCTGTTGAGCAGGGACTGTCTCTTACATGTTCAGTGTATAGCACTACTTATGTCTAGTAGCGCTTTAGAAATGATAACTAGTAGCAGTAGTACTCTTTGGGATTCCAGAATCTTGCTCCAAAGATTCCGGAATCTTGCTACTCTTTGGGATTCCGGAATCTTGATACTCTTTGTCCTTATCACTTATTTGTCCTGTTTATCTGTCCTGATTTGATTGTAAGCTCTGTCAAGCAGGGACTGTCTCTTCATGTTCAAGTTTACAGCCCTGTGTACGTCTAGTAGCGCTATAGAAATGATAAATATTAGTAGTACTCTTTGGAATTCCGGAATCTTGCTACTTTTTGGGATTCCGGAATCTTGATACTCTTTGTCCTTATCACTTATTTGTCCTGTTTGTCTGTCCTGATTAGATTGTAAGCTCTGTCGAGCAGGGACTGTCTCTTCATGTTCAAGTATACAGCGCTGTGTACGTCTAGTAGCGCTATAAAAATGAAAAATATTAGTAGTAGTCTTTGGGATTCCAGAATCTTGCTACTCTTTGGGATTCTGCACAGAATTTTGCTATTCTTTGGGATTTCGGAATCTTGCTACTCTTTGTCCTTATCCCTTATTTGTCCTGATTAGATTGCAAGTTCTGTCGAGCAGGGACTGTCTCTTACATGTTCAATGTACAGCATTGCATACATCTAGTAGCACTATAGAAATGATAGGTAGTAGTAACCTATATTTTTGGCTCCCAGGGGCTGCCTGCTTCTCTTTAATTTGTAACCCGGATAGAACTTTCAGGGTGTTTGTGGCATATAAGAACATTTATAATGTAATGTACTTAGCATTTTTATTTTATTTGTACCCCGCGCTTTCCCACTCTTGGCAGGCTGAATGTGGCTTACATGGGGCAATGGAGGGTTAAGTGACTTGCCCAGAGTCACAAGGAGCTGCTTGTGCCTGAAGTGGGAATTGAACTCAGTTCCTCAGGACCAAAGTCCACCACCTTAACCACTAGGCCACTCCTCCACTCCAATGTCGCTCTCAAATGTATCTACTCTTCTATAAAAGCTGCTAAAATTTGCGCATGCAATTTAATTGAATACCGAGCCAATTAGCGCTGAAACTTGGCTTCTTAATAAGCAATATATTGGTGCTAATTGGATTTAATTAAAATTTACACACATAACAGGGGACACGACCATGGGCAGATCAGGAGATTTCCCACAATTTATGAGTGTTGTTATAGAATAACGGGGATTTGCGCCTAATTTACATCAGGTTTTCATTGATGTGAATGGTTGTGTAGGCATCTATATGGCTTAGTAAAAGGCCCCCCCCCACACAGATTTTTGTTTAGTCCTGTCTGGTGAGTGTCAAAATATTTCATCATTTTAACCTCAAAGGTTTTATGTTCCTGGATTGCTTCAAAATATCTTTTTAGTATTCTCACCATAAAGTCATTGATGCAGTGCCCATTGTGAATCGTCTAGGAGTGTGACTATAGACAGGAGATAAATGGTTTTAACAACAATAACAATAATAATTCAGATGTCAAGGAGCCTTCCAGTACAAGAAAATAGTATTTTTCTAAAAAGTAAGAGGTTAAGGAATCACAACATGAGGTCTGAGGGACAGAGATTCAGAAGAAATGTAACAAAATGTCAAATGTGGAGTGGAGGCGTAGCCTAGTGGTTAGAGCACCATTCTTGATAGCCAGAGGTGGCCGGTTCAAATCCCACTGCTGCTCCTTGTGATGGTGGGAAAGTCAATTAATCCTCCATTAAACTTAGGGGTCTGTTTACTAAGGTGCACTGAAAAATGGCCTGCAGTAGTTTGGGCACACACAGAATCATTTTTCAGCGCACCTGTAAAAAAGGCCATTTTAAAATTTTTGCTGAAAATGGATGTGCGGCCAAATGAAAATTGCCACGTGTCAATTTTGAGTCTGAGAGCTTCTCACCAGCCATTGACCTAGTGGTAAAGTCTCATGCAGTAACCGGACGGTAAGGACCGATGTGCGCCAAATGCCACTTGGCACGTGTCCGATACGCGCGGCAAAAATGAAATTACCGCAAGAGCCAGGTGGTAGCCATGTGGTAACTCCATTTTGGCACACATTGGGCACGCGTAGACGCTTACGCGGCTTAGTAAAAGGGCCCCTTAGATTGTGAACCCTCTAGGGTACCTGAACGGAACTCACCTTGAGCTACTACTGCAAAGGTGTGAGCAAATCTAAATAAAAATAAATTAAATGTTGCCAAAGTGATAAAGGGGAAGAACCTTTCCCTTATGAGGATAAGCTAAATAGGTTACAGCTCTTCAGCTTGGAGAAGAGATGGCAAGGAGGAGACAGAAGTCCATCAAACGACAGGTGAGGTGGAATAGGGAACAGCTATGTATCCTTTCAAACGGTATTAGCACAAGGGGACCAATTCCATGATACCAATTAGTGGCTGATCTACAATAATTCTAGAAAGTAGTTTTCTTGGTCGACAAATACTTCAACTATGAAACTACCGGAACTTGTGCTCAAGGCCTACTAATTCAACAGAATGTAAAAATGATTTGGATGAGTCTATTCATCACTATTTAGCTCAAGAGCTAGTGGTTCTCCACTTCCCACTACTGGGAATGCACCGTGGAATGGGCGTTCCTATTTGGGAACTAATGGACACCCCATGGAAACCGAACTGGCCACTGTCTGAGACAAGAGTGGTGGGCTCAGTGGACCACTGTCCATCAGAACCCAGCATGGAACTTCTTGTTCTTATTGAGAGAGCACTGCATTGTCTGACATCAAAAGTGTTGGTAAGTCAAATATGCATGAATGGTTTGTTTGTTTGTTTTGTTACATTTGTACCCTGCGCTTTCCCACTCATGGCAGGCTCAATGCGGCTTACATGGGGCAATGGAGGGTTAAGTGACTTGCCCAGAGTCACAAGGAGCTGCCTGTGCCTGAAGTGGGAATCGAACTCAGTTCCTCAGTTCCCCAGGACCAAAGTCCACCACCCTAACCACTAGGCCACTCCTCCACTGGTGGTAAGGGTGAGTAATGGAGATGATGAAAGAAGCAGGAACTGGAATAAAAATACACAGGGAGATTAGCTAGACCACACAGTCCTTCATGGAGCAGCAGGTACAACTCGAGCACACTTCAAAGAAGATACAGAGAGGGGTAACCTGCATGGAGCGGCAGATACAGAAGTACTGCCATAGTAGGTCAGACCGATGGTCCATCAAGCCCAGCATCCTGTTTCCAACAGTGGCCAATCCAGGTTACAACTACCCGGCGAGATCTCAAAACAATACAATATATTTTTTGCTGCTTATCCTAGAACTAAGCAGTGGAATTTCCACAAGTCCATTTTAATAATGGCTTATGGACATTTCTTTTAGGAAGCTATCCAAACATTTTTAAATCCTGCTGAGCTAACTGCTTTTACTACTTTATCTGGCAACGAATTCTAGAGTTTAATGACATGTTCCGTGAAGAAATATTTTCTCCGATTCGTAGCTTTGTAGCTTCATTGCATGCCCCCTAGTCCTAGTATTTTTGGAAAGAGTAAACAAGCGATTCACGTCTATCCTTTCCACTCCACTCATTATTTTATAGACCTCTATCATATCTCCCATCAGCTGTCTTTTCTCCAAGCTGAAGAGCCCTAGCTGCTTTAGCCTTTACTCAGAGCGAAGTTGTCCCATCCCCTTTACATTTTTGTCGCCCTTCTCTGTACCTTTTCTAATTCCACTATATCTTTTTTGAGATGCGGTGACCAGAATTGGACATAATATTCGAGGTTCGGTCACACCATGGAGTGATACAAAAGCAGGGCCGGTCAAACCCGGTAAGTGGAGTAAGCGCCGCAGGGGGTCGCCTGCCTTCAAGGGTGCCGCCATACCGCGCCACCCTTGGTACTTTAAATCTTTAATTTACCTCCGTTCCAGCAGCCACGTCATTTGAAAGCCCTGCCCTGTCTCTAGCCTTCCTTCCCTTCGTGAGTTCGTTCTACAGTCCCACCTTCTGACGTCATTTCCTCGAGGGCGGGACACTGAGGGAACGAACTCACGAAGGGAAGGAAGGCTAGAGACAGGGCAGGGCTTTCAAATGACGTGGCTGCTGGAACAGAGGTAAATTAAAGATTTACAGTACCAAGGGCGGTGCGGTATGGCGGGGGATGGGGCGAAGGAGAATCGCTGGACAGGGGCAGGGTGGGAGAAGAGAGAAAGGAGATCGCACGGGGGGAGGGGGGGGCAACTCATAGTCTGCTAGGGGGCACCAGAGACCCTAGGACCGGCCCTGTACAAAGGCATTATAATGTCCTCATTTTTGTTTTCCATTCCTTTCCTAATGATACCTAACAACCCTACAGAAAGGCACAAAGGAAGTAACCTGTACATTCTGCATGAACGACAGGTACAATAACACAGCGAATGACAGCAGATAAAAACCTGCACAGTCCATTCAGTCTGCCCAACAAGGGAGCCAGAGCCGCACTCGCCACTCTGTGCAGGTTATGGTCATTCATGCATAAACACTGGTTGACAATTTGCCATCATACCACCCACATATAGGCAGTTAAACGTGACGCAGTCTTATCAGAATCAGGCTGATATTTAAAACCCTTTAAACCGTCCAGGAGCGGCTCCTAGCCAGTTAAATGACACTTTGCCGCCTATCCGGTGAAATTCAGCAGGAGATAGCTGGCACGATATGACCGCTTATCCGCCGATATTCAGCGCATCGCTGGCTAAGTTTGGCAGCCAAATTAGGCCACCAAAATAGCTCGCCCTAATATCAGCTTGGATGGTTAAGTTAAAACTGGCCAAATTCGTCCACATATTCAATGTCGGTCACATCCGGCTCAGCGCCAGTATTGCTAACAGTATTTAACTTGCTAATTTCAACATTAAGATGTCTTTCCCTCCCCCTTGAGATGCAAAAGTGACACACAATGCTTAGACTTAAGAACATAAGAATAGCCTTACTGAACCAATGGTCCATCTAGCCCAGTATCCTGTTTCCAATAGTGGCCAATCCAGGTCACAAATACCTGGCAGAACCCCAAAGAGTAGCAACATTCCATACAGAACCCCAAAGAGTAGGACCTTTCCATGTAGAACCCCAAAGAGTAGCAATATTCCACGTAGAACCCCAAAGAGTAGCAACATTCCATACAGAACCCCAAAGAGTAGGACCTTTCCATGTAGAACCCCAAAGAGTAGCAATATTCCACGTAGAACCCCAAAGAGTAGCAACATTCCATGCTACCAATCCCGGGGCAAGAAGTGGCTTCCCCCATTTCTCAGTAGCAGAGTGTGGATTTTTCCTCCATGAAATTGTCCAAACCTTTTTTTTTTTAACCCAGATAACCACATTCTCCGGCAACAAGTTCCAGAGTCCATGTGTGAACTGAGCATGTGCAAGAAGTCCCGGTGTCGGCAGCTAGAGGCAATGCTGCCGGCTTCCGATTACTGCCGCAGTACAAGGAAGATGCGACTGGCCCGGACCCCGAATTTCTTTGGCTGACAGGACTTTGGAACACCCGTCAGCTGTTTAATGGGATGCTGCAGGTTTGGAGGGACCTGTACCCAAAATGTGTGTATGGGGGGGGGGGGGGGGGGGGAAGCCCCCAAGCCCCCGCCCCGTGGCCATGACACCGGTTATTTGGGCACCAGCACTGAAAATTGGCAGTGCTTAAATAACCCCCCAGCTCTGCTCTGCAGATATTCAGCGGCACCTCTCCAGTAAAGCGTTACAGCATAGCGGGAGTTAAGCAGAGCTGCTTCTACCTGAATAGAAACCCTTGTGTTTTCTGCCATCATCTGCTCTGTTCCTTCGGCCTTATGGGCACATAAATAAGAGTTATGATACCAGGGCTCTGCCAGATCACAAACTGCTATAAGCAGGGAGGCAGGCGAGACAGAGAGAGAGAAAGAAGCTGCACAGGCCACTGGCAAGTACAGTAAAATAGTTTCTCAGCAGTTAGCGATTCCAGACACATGCATTCCAGCTTCCAGGTGAAAGCATCAAAAAAAGAACGTAAGCGCTGCAGTTTCTGTTTCCATAGCAACAAATACTCTTTCCTACTTTACAAAATTAAGGATGACAAAGAGGCATCTCAACCAGCCCTCTTTCCCCTTAGACAAATGGCTTTCTTCATATATGGGAAATGAGAAGTTAACAGATGTTTGTGAGCAACGTATAATTTAGAAAGACACGTTTTTAGGAAGTATTAAAGTAAAGATTCATAAAACAGGAACGGAACAGCTGTTCTCTCTTCCCTTGTTTTTGAGAAAAACATAAATTTTGTCTGCGCGTGACGTGCCGAAGAGACGTGGAGGGGCAATTTCAAAACGACGTCTGTCCGACTTTGGATGTTTTGCAAAAAAAACGTCCAAAATCCGAATAGGAAAGAAGGTCATTTTCAAAAAAAGAAAAATGTCTATCTTATGTTTTTGAAAATACTGTTTTGAACAAGGTTTTGTGATTTGGACGTTTTTGTTTTTTGGTCCATTTTCGGAAAAAAAAAACATCCAAGTGTAAAATGCACAAATTCAAGCCATTGGGATGTAGGAGGAGCCAGCATTTTTAGTAGACTGGTCCCCCTGACATCCCAGGACAGCAATAGGGCACCCTAGGGGGCACTGCAGTGGACGTCATAAAAAGCACCCAGGTACACATCTCACCATTGTTTCCTTATCTTGTCTGCTGAGCCCCCCCAAATAATCCAAAACCCACTACCCCCAACTGTACACCACTACCATAGCCCTTATGGGTGAAGGGGGCACCTATATGTGGGTACAGTGGGTTTCTGGTGAGTTCTGGAGGGCTTACAGTTTCATCCACAAGTGTAACAGGCCACCGATAACTCCAGACTTCGTTCCTTTTATCTTGCGGCACCTTATGCCTGGAACCATCTTCCCAAACCCATACGTCTAGCTCCATCTCTACCTGTTTTTAAATCTATGCTGAAAGCTCACCTTTTCACTAATGCCTTTGGCTCCTAACCGCTACTCATTTGCCCTCCTCCCACAGTTCCTCTTTACCCTGTAATTCCCTTGCCCGTAATGTCTTGTCTGTCTATTTTATCTAGATTGTAAGCTCTTGAGCATGGACTGTCTCTCTATGTCAGGTGTTCAGCGCTGCGTGCGTCCGGTAGCGCTATATAAATGCTATTAGTAGTAGTAGTAGGAGCCTGGGTCCACCTGTCTGCAGTGTACTACACCCACCACTAGACTACTCCAGGGACCTGCATGCTGTTCTAATGGACCTGAGTATAACATCTGAGGCTGGCATAGAGACTGGAAAGTAATGTTTTGCATCACACTTTTTTGGAGGGGTGGGAGAGGGTTAGTGACCACTGGGGGAATGAGGGGAGGTCATCCCTGATTCCCTCCAGTGGTCATCTGGGAATTTACGACATCTTTTTTTGCCTTGTTCGTTATAAAAACAGGTCTAGCTCAAAACGTCTAAGTTTTAGTCCTGGACGTTTTTGATTTGTTCCACTATGGCTGAAAAACGTCTAAGTCTCAGGAACGCCCAAGTCCCGGCATGAACACGCACGTGACATAACTCCTTGAGATTTGGATGCACTTCTGACGGACTTCAGAGAAAAACGTCTAAAAATAGGTTTCTAAAATACTGATTTGGACATTTTTGTGAGAAAAACATGCCACTTTTTAGACGTTTTTCTGTTTTGAAAATGAGCCCAATATACTTATCTGCACCCTTCTCCTCCACCGGTAACTCCAGACTCAGTTCCTTTTATCTTGCTGCACCATATGCCTGGAATAGACTTCCTGAGCCGGTACGTCAAGCTCCATCTCTAGCCGTCTTCAAATCTAAGCTAAAAGCCCACCTTTTTGATGCTGCTTTTAACTCCTAACCCTTATTCACTTGTTCAGAACCCTTATTTTATCATCTTCACTTTAATATTCCCTTATCTCTTGTTTGTCCTGTTTGTCTGTCCTAATTAGATGGTAAGCTCTGTCGAGCAGGGACTGTCTCTTCATGTTCAAGTGTACAGCGCTGCGTACGTCTAGTAGCGCTATAGAAATGATAAGTAGTAGTGGGTTGGTAACACAAATCCCATACAAAAATGGTATGGGATTTGAATTTCAAACCGTATGAGGAGAGACTTGCTGACCTGAACATGTATACCTTGGAGGAAAGGAAAAACAGGGGTGACATGATACAGACGTTCAAATATTTGAAAGGTATTAATCCGCAAATGAACCTTTTTCGGAGACGGGAAGGCGGTAGAACTAGAGGACATGAATTGAGGTTGAAGGTGAGCAGACTCAGGAGTAATGTCAGGAAGTGATTTTTTCACGGAAAGGGTGGTAGATACATGGAATGCCCTCCCGCGGGAGGTGGTGGAGATGAAAATGGTAACAGAATTCAAACGTGTGGAATAAATGGAAATGGGACTTGATATACTGCCTTTCTGTGGTATTTTGCAACTACATTCAAAATATATATATAAAGGTACTTAAGTAACTTGCCCACAGTCACAAGGAGCTGCAGTGGGAATTGAACCCAGTTCCCCAGGATCAAAGTCCGCTGCACTAACCACTAGGCTACTCCTCCACACAAAGGAATCCTGTTTAGCAGAGATGGGGTGGCAACTGCGGTGATTGGGAAGCAAAACCAGTGTTGGGCAGACTTCTATGCCCTGAACTTGACTGAATAGATATGGATGGGCTGGAGTGTAAATTTTAAGGGGCTTCGACGTTAACTTCATTACTCCTGAGTCTGCCACCCTTCAACCTCAATTCATGTCCTCTAGTTCTACCACCCTCCCGTCTCCGGAAAAGGTTTGTTTGCGGATTAATTCCTTTCAAATATTTGAATGTCTGTGTCATGTCACCCCTGTTTCTCCTTTCCTCCAAGGTATACCTTGACAGCTGCAGGCTGAATAATGAACACTTTGTATTTTATTGCTGTACTTTGGTTTCTAGATATAGGTCTTTTGGTAGTGATACCTTAGGAATATTGTGCAATGTGTTTCACAATACTACTAGATTCGGTAATGGTGTTGCTGTGTGGATGTGTGCTTCAGTGTTTGATAACTTTAACGCTGATCCTGCATTTCCTGTCTGTAGGAACATTCCTGAGGGAGCGTCTTAGAAATCCAATTGAAAGATTTTGTGAGCATAGGAAAACAGCCAGTTGCTCAAAAATCTGGGGAAATGGATGGCAAAATAGGGATATGCACTTGGCAAAAACATTTGGTTTATTTTTGGTTCATCAGGCCTTTTTCATGAGTTTCAGATGTTTTATGGTTTATTTTCAATAAAAAAAAATTAAGACCTGTTAGAACTTCTTAATTCATGCAAATCGACTTAATGTATATTAATTCAGATTAATATGCGTCATTGGACTTACTACACACTAATGACCCATGAAATGAGCCAAAATGAACTGAATTTGTTCTAGAAAACGCATATTCCTACAAAAAGTGGCTCAGGATGAAACCTGCCCTGGGATTTTTCTGATATTTTTCATCTGTGTCACTTGGGAAATTTTCTCTGAGATTTTGTCAATATTGAAAATTTGTTTTCTGTTTTATGCTTCATTTGACATAAACTGCTTCGATTAGATTTTTAATCTCTAAAGGCAACTACAATAAGATTTACCGTACCACAATATTCTAAAAATATGCTTCAAATTCTGAATCTTTATTGGGATACCACTTATTCAGCAGGGCGGTGAGCGCTGCTTATACAGACATCTTATCAAGCCATTTATCTTCAAGTGACTGTTCAGCTCAGTTATACATTCAAATCTGAACCTGACTACACCAGCATAACTTTAAACAGGTAAGTTATCTATGCAACATTATCTCTGCTATTTCTGCATTTGGACTGGAACACAAAGATTATGGGATAGCAACTGATTATTGCGACTCCCCATATACCCCCCAATTCTATAGAAGTCACCATCCAATTTGCACAACTTAATTGAACAAGTTAATTAGCGCCAATAATTGGCTAACAAGCAATTATTGGCACTAATTAGATTTAATTGAAATTCATGAGATCCGTGCCTATATTTTACACTCGAGTGAAAATAGGAGGGTTGTGGGTGGAACAGGGGGTGTTCTTAGCTTTTTTTTTGTTACATTTGTACCCCGCGCTTTCCCACTCATGGCAGGCTCTATGCGGTGGGCAATGGAGGGTTAAGTGACTTGCCTAGAGTCACAAGGAGCAGCCTGTGCTAGGAATTGAACTCAGTTCCTTAGTTCCCCAGGACCAAAGTCCACCACCCTAACCACTAGGCCACTCCTCCGCTCCTTTTATGTGTGTTGTTATAGAATAGGGGGATATGCGTTCAATTTAGACACATACATTTGCACCACGTTTCAGTTGGCGCAAATGGCCACAAGTTAGGTGTGAATCCCGGGTGTAAGTGCTATTCTATAAACTGAGCCTAATTTTAAGCACAGCTTACAGAAGAGCGCTTTTTAAGGCACCATATATAGAATTCACCCCATAACAATTGGCTGCATCCAAGCCCACCCAAATCCCGCCACAAACTGAGGGGTAAATTTTACAACAGAACACTCAGGTTAAGTAAGCTGGAAGGTGCCTATTTTGATGTAAAAGCATGAAGGTGCCTATGGTGGTTATTTTAGAAGCTCTATTCACCTGTTGGACGTCCTAAAACTGGCATTTGGATGTCCAAAGTGTAGGAATGCCGATTTTACAATGCCCGGATGCCGTCCAAACCATCAGAACGAGCAAATGGAAAAGAGGCATGTTCTGGGCGTATTTTAGAAGCCTGATAGGTAAAATCTGCAGTATGAATAGATATAGTAACATAGTAACATAGTAGATGACGGCAGAAAAAGACCTGCACGGTCCATCCAGTCTGGCCAAGAAGATAAATTCATATGTGCTACTTTTTTTATTTGTACTGTCCTCTTCAGTGCACAGACCGTATAAGTCTGGCCAGCCCTATCCCCGCCTCCCAACCACCAACCCCGCCTCCCAACCACCAGCTCTGGCACAGACCGTATAAGTCTGCCCAGCACTATCCCTGACACCCACTACCGGCTCTGGCACAGACCGTATAAGTCTGCCCAGCACTATCCCCGCCTCCCAACCACCAACCCCGCCTCCCAACCACCAGCTCTGGCACAGACCGTATAAGTCTGCCCAGCACTATCCCTGCCACCCACCACCGGCTCTGGCACAGACCGTATAAGTCTGCCCAGCACTATCCCCGCCGCCCAACCACCAGCCACGGCACAGACCGTATAAGTCTGTATAGTGAAGATTCTTAGAACTTGGATAGTGAAGCATGAGATATTCCCTAGATGTAGGAAAGGCATTTCTCGAAGGCAGGTCTATCAAGTTCTGCATGTAACTAGGCACCTATTAGACTCAAAAACAGTTTATAACATTACCCTATTTGCATAGCTTTTGGCTGTTATCCCCAAATTCTATATAGTGCGACTTGAGTTAACAAGCCAATCAGTGCCAATTATTGGGACTAATTAGCACTAAATAGAATTTAAGCACACTGCTCGCTAGGCACATTCTATAAAGCAGTCCGTGTAAATTCTACTGCGCAAATCTTAAAAAGGGGGCATAGCCATGCGAGGGGCATGGACGGTTCATGGGCATTCCTATAATTTATGCATAGCGTTATAGAATAACCTGTTCCGCGTCTAAAGTTAGTCATGTGCATTTACACCAGCTTTTCATTGGTGTAAATGACTGTGCCTAAATTTTAGCCACGTGGACAGCATTGTGTATATTCTGTACACCGCACCTAACTTTAGGCCAGTGGCGTAACCACGGGTGGGCCTGGGCCCACCCACTTAGAGTTCAGGCCCACCCAACAGTAGTAGTGGTATCTGGTGGGGATCCCAAGCTCCACCAGCTGAAGACTTCCCTCGGACGGTAACAAAAACACTATTCTCCACGATACCTCATTTGCGCATGCTCAGTTTTCAGGGCATGCCTGCTGCAGACTGCCAAGGTGGAAAGAAGCGTTTTCCCGCCAGCGGAGATATTTTTTTTGGTGGTTGGGGGGGGGGGGGGGAACACTTGGTGCCCACCCACGTCTTGACTAGGCCCACCCAAAATCTGTTGTCTGGCTACGCCTCTGCTTTAGGCGCAGTTTATAGAATAAGCATAGGTGCGTTTTCCATCGGCGCTGATTTTTTTCGGTGCCAAATATAGAATTTGGCCCTATAGGGGCAATTCTAAAGGTGCACAGCTCCTTTTAGGTATCCTGACGTCACGCAGTGAGAGCTTATTCTGTAAATGTCATCTGAACACCTGGATTCCATCCTAGAATCAGCAAAAAAAAACAAAAAACAAAAAAAACAGTGAACCTAGATGTAAAATCCAAATAGAAACGTTATTAAAACAACGTGGTCCATGTTTCACCCACTTATGGGCTGCTTCAGGGGTACAGTACTACAACTAATCAAAAAATCATACGAACATAAATGTAATAATAATGTATAAAACATACAAACATATAAAATGTGCAGGTCCAGTCTGCCTTGTGTGCTTATAAAAAATATCCAAATCAATTTACATGTATAACATAAACCTGCAATTTCATATACAAATAGAGAGTGTATCTAAGAAGCAGACAAACTACAGGAACAAGTCTGTGTCTAAAAAGGTTATGGTCCCACAATGACACAAGTGAAAAACAAAATGCAGTATAAAAAAGCAGAAGGTAAAAAACGTAGTTTTATAAAAAAAAAAAAATAGCTTACATACTAAAAACAGGAATTTGAAACCGTTTACTCTCCCAATATTGGGAGAACAAATAACACTCCTCAAAAGCTGCCAAAGACCCAAAGGAGGATATTAAGGCGATCGCCATTACGGCATAATGTAAGCCACACTGAGCCTGCAAAAAGGTGGGAAAATGTGGGATACAAATGCAACAAATACATAAATATTAGAGCTAAAAGAGCATCCTTCATAAAATGGAAAATGGTACAGTCAATGTTAATAAGCCACCTGGATTACTGCAACGCACTATATGCGGGCTGCAAAGAACAGACTATCAAAAAACTCCAAACAGCCCAGAACACTGCCGCCAGACTCATATTTGGAAAAACTAAATATGAAAGTGCAACACCACTAAGAAAGAAACTGCACTGGCTCCCACTTAAAGAACGCACTGCGTTCAAGATATGTACGATTGTACACAAAATTATTCACGCAGACGCCCGATCTACATGCTAAACCTAGTGGACCTACCTCCCAGAAACGCCATAAGATCATCATTCTCAATCTGCACTTCCCCAGCTGTAAAGGACTAAAATACAAGCTGATGCATGCCACTACCTTCTCCTACACGAGCACGCAGATATGGAATGCTCTACCCACAGACCTGAAATCAATTGTCAAAACAAATAACTTTCGCAAATCTCTGAAGACACGCTTCTTCAACAAGGCCTACAACGAGAGCCAACAGCTTCACTAATTCACTTTCCCAACCCAACCAGTTAGGAAAATCCACTTCTACTATCACCCGCTTAATCACTTCCTCTTTCTTCCCTACTTAATCTCTACACACTACTAACTGTATCTGATATTCTGTAATGACAATGTCATAACAAAACTATGTAAGCCACATTGAGCCTGCAAATAGGTGGGACACAAATGCAATAAATAAATAAATAAATAAATTTCAAGTCAAATGCAAAGTGCTGATAAGGAAGGCAAAGACAGGCTTTGAAAAGAAGATTGCATTGGAGGCAAAAACACAATATAAAATGTTGTTTTAGGTATATTAGAAACAAGAAGCTGGTAAAAGAATCAATTGTACCACTAGATGAGTGAGGGGTAAAAGAGGCATGACAAGGACATAGTGGAGAGAGTAAATGAATTCTCTGCTTCAATCTTCACCGAGGAAGATGTAGTAGGGGAGATACCAGTGTCAGAAATGGCATTCAATGCTGACAAGTCAGAGAAACTGAATCAAATCTCTGTAAACCTGGAAGATGTAATGGGGCAATTTGATAAATTAAAGAGTAGCAAATCACCTGGCTGGATGGTTTACATCCCAGAATACTGGTACAAAAAATGAACTTGAAGAGCTATTATTAGTAATATGTAATTTATCTCTATAATTAAGCATGGTACAGGAAGAATGGAGGCTGGCAAATGTACTGCCAATTTTTAAAAAGAGTTCTAGAGGTGACCCAGAAAATTATAGACTGGTAAGTCTGACGTCGGTGCTGGGCAAAATGGTAGTCTATTATAGAGAACAAAAATTACTGAGCATATAATGAGACAAAACCAAGATGGCCTTAGTCAAAGGAAATCTTACCTCACCAATCTGTCACATTTCTTTGAAGTGGTAAATAAACATGTGGATAAAGGTGAGCCGGTCAATATTGTGTTATTATGTTTTAGTGGTATTAAGTATGTATTTTGTACTGTAATCCATCTAGCAATTTTATGACTAGCATGTAATACAAACAAATAAATTCAATTAAAAGAAATGAGTAATATTTATTGGTAAAACCACACATGATTCTAATTTCCCTGGTAAATCTAACAGAAGATCTACGTAGACTTGACGGAGCTTAAGGGAAACCACTGTGGCCTTTGTAAATT